>NC_062562.1:133654681-133954681 GCF_022837055.1 Prionailurus viverrinus | reverse complement strand
ATTTCCTGATTTCTGTGGGTTTACCCTATAGTTTGACCATGTCAAGAGATGCCAGTCTACGTGTTTACTCTAGTGATCTCCTCAGGTTAAGTAGCTTCAACTAGTACCTATTTGTGGTTACCATTATTTTTTTTAATTGTATTTAATCCAAGTTAGCCAATATATAGTTTAACAATGGTTTAAGGAGTAGAATTTGGTGATTCATCACTTAATAATATAACACCCAGTGCTTATCCCAATGAATGCCCTCCTTAATGCCCATCATCCATTTAGCCCCTCCCCCCACCCAACACCCCTCCAGCAGTGCTGTTTGTTCTCTGTGTTTAAGAGTCTCTTATGGTTTGTCTCCTTCTCTGTTTTTATCTTATTTGTCCTTTCCTTCCCCTATGTTCATCTGTTTTGTTTCTTAAATCCCACATAGGAGTGAGATTGTATATTTATCTTTCCCTGACTGACTTATTTTGCTTAGCATAATACACTCTAGTTCCATCCACATTGTTACAAATGGTAAGATTTCATTCCTTTTAAATTTTTTTTAAATGTTTATTTTTGAGAGAGACAGAGAGCATGTGAGCAAGGGAGGGACAGAGAGAGATAAGGAGACACAAAATCCGAAGCAGGCTCCAGGCTCTGAGCTGCCAGTATACAGCCCAACGCGGGGCTTGAACTCATGAACTGTGAGATCATGACTTGAGCTGAAGTTGGACACTTAATCAACTGAGCCTCCCAGACACCCCAAGATTTCATTCTTTTTGATCACTGAGTAATATTCCTGTGTGTGTGTGTGTGTGTGTGTGTGCGCGCGCGTGCGCGTGTGTGCGCGCGTGTGAGTAACTCTGTTTTCAGATGTGAATTGGGCAGATGATTCCTTGTGGACTTCTACCCACATGCTAACCAAATCTGGCATCAGGTTGCCCCTTACTCATTTTCTGCACCAGGCTTTCTGGTTCAGACCTCATGGAAGCTAGACTGGCCAGAGAAAGTACAACCTGGAAGTATGAGGTGTGGATACTCAGGGACAATGGAGACCAATGGAGTAGGAGCTTATAGATTAATGTCACTGCCTCTTGTCCTTTAGGTACACATTTCTGAAAAGTATTCTGTGCCCTTCTCAGCTGGTACTGGCAGAAATGAGCCCCATTGCCCAAATGACAACCTCAGTAACACCTTTAAATTGACTTTTCCTCTTCACTTGCTTCCCTGTCCCTGATCCCTCAATCCTGCTCTTGGAATCACCTCCCAGATAAACTAAATATACCTTCTTGCTTCAGACTGTGCCCTCAAGGCAATCCTATACAAACTAAAAAACTCTGAAATTTACTTTTCTTCTCTGGACCTCTTCTTGGAGGTCCAAGAAAGACCTAAGCCGCAGCCTTGGTAGCCTTAGGTAGGGCCACTCGTGGACCTCACTATAACAACCACCTCATATCTGTTTTTACTTTTTCCCTTGAGTCTTCCTCCTTTCCAGTGTCTTCCATTTTTTTGCATGAATGATCTGTCTAAACACAAATCTGAAACTATCTTCCTGCTTTAAGTTGTAGCACATAGAAAAAATTTTTTGAATTACGTGGCATGGCATAAAAGCTCATCTTGACCACAACTTCTATTCTGTCCGTCCTGCTGAAGTGGTTTCTTAGCCACACTGAACATTCTCTGGTGTTAGGACATGCCACGCTCTTCACGCTCCATGTATTTGTGGATGCCTCACCTTGTGCTTGACTGTCCGTCCTCCTCTCCTTGTCTGCTTGGGAAACTCGAAATCATCCTTCAAGAACTGGCTCAAAATAATACTTCATCATAATTCTTGTTCCTGCCAAGCCTTAGTCTTGTGCAATCCCATCAAACTTTCACGTTTCTCTCTGACCTCTGACCATGCACTTTCATAATTTGTTCACGTCTTTATTTCCCTCAGTCTGCTATGTGCTCCAGAAATGCGGGAGCCAACTCTGATTTATCTTGTCTTCCTAGTGCTTAGAAAAAGTGGCCACTTCACATGGGCCAAACTTGACTGAATGGTACTGAGAACGTCAAGAGAGAATTCTATGTTGAAGAAAAGCACAGGGAAAAGGGGATGGTGGACTTAGGAGGGGATGTTTATCAACAGGCAACTGGGGGAAAGAAGGTGAAGAGTGATGACTGAAAGTGGAGTTGGAATGTTACAGGAAAGCCAGTATCATGAGAAGAAAAAAATGTGTGCGGGTAGAATGCAAAGAGGACAAAGACACAAGTGACACAGACCGATGTTCGGGTTCAGGGGTGTTAACTCTAGTTTAAAAAATAGATATATCCCACAGGTTTTTAGTGCTCAGTTTCCTAAGTGCTGTTATTTCTATAAACTGCTATACTCTCAGGATTAATTTAACATTACGAATTATTCCTTAAAAATGAATATGTACATATACACGCACCACAATGTACAAGATAATGTTAAGTGATTTAAGTGATAATTTCTATTTTGAAACTATTCTACAAATTGGAATTTGCCTTTTGAGAATCTTGATGCTCCAGGCTTCTATCTCAGAAAGAATGTGGAGCATCAGTTTCTGAATATTTCCTATTTTTACCTGATCTAAAAGCCAGAGAGGGAGCCCCGGGAGCAGTGGTATCTGGCTGCCAAACACTTAGAAACTCTCAAAAATAAAAAGCTTGACATGCTTCACCATGCAAGTAACTTCAGAGGAAATAGATTTGATTTATAGTGTTAATTCTCCTTACTAGACCGTAGCAGGCAAGTAGAAAAGATGAGAAAGCTTATTTTTTTTTAATTTTAATATAGAGGATATATTGGAGAGATACCAGACCTGTAATCATGTCCAAAGTTTCTGAATTCATATAAAAAAAGGATTTCCCACAGTTTCAATAAAAGGAATGTTTCCTTATGAGTGCAGTGTTGTTTTTCACTTTTCTGTAGTGATAGGATATTCTGTTGTGCCACAATTTGATAGTCTATGAATGCTTTTTTTTTTTTGTTATACTGCCAATAGTGTCTTGATTTTTTTTTTAGTAGGGTACACTTGTATATATCTGTTCTCTATTATGTTTTTGTTTTTCTGGGTTATTTCACCATGGGTTTCTCCTCTCTTCCAGTATCTATATCATAGTTCAATTTTCCTACAGAAATATCCGTAAACCTTCTTCAAATCAGTAGTTCTGGACATTCTTCCAGGATATATAAGTGGTTACATCAAACAAGGATACGCACACACTAAAAAGTTCATTGTTTTCTGGGATCTTTTTATGCTTAGATCTTATCTTTTTAAATTTGGCTTACCTGAATGCGATAGAAATTTGTATTTCTAGCTGAACTGAAATTAGAAGGTACAAAAACTGGAAAATGATATAAATACAACTTCTAGACTAAGTAAATACCATAGATGTATTGCAACTATAAACTTAGAGATTGTAAGATTTTTATTCTCCCTTGATGAAGTTCAATATAAGTTATTAATACTACTTCTGTCCGATTTTACATATATACACACACGCACACGCACACACTAGTTTCTTCCAATAGCTTATAGGAGTTCCTAGACCATAAACTATCCCTGCGAATTGATTCCACACTCCCTCAAATATGACTTTTCATAAGCCAAGTCCTTTAAAAGTACAACATTTCATATATTTCTCAGACTACATGTCAAATCAGTATCATGCAAACATAATACTTTTACTACTTTCTTAGAGCATGGTGTTGAGAGGAAAAAATTTAATATATCTGTGCTACATCTACATTAATGCAATGGTGCAATATTGAAACTGCTTTTATCTGCCACATTTCTCAAATGAAAGCAGCAGCTAAATTTTATGGTAGTTAAACTGTGAACCTTGCACACAATCTTGCCTATACGGATGTGGCCCATGGTATTATTAAGGCAGTAGTCTTTATTGTGCATCTTAGACTTTCAAAGTTGCTATGGATATAAGAAGTCTATCGTGTGGCCATGTCTACACCGTAAAATTTTCCCAAAGTGCGCAGCAAATTCTTGGTAGAGTTCATAAGCCTTTCAAGAAATTAGAGTAAAATTTCACCTGGCATTTGTGAAGCAGGCTGTAGAGGAGAGTGTGGTCTACCTTGGCTCCCAAAGACACTAGATGTGAACTTACCAATAGTTCTTGTATAGCTTTAGAATAATGACCAATTTTTGGCATCTCCTGCTGTCTTCCTATCCCGTACTTTACACACAAGGGAAGTGCAGACTCCACTATTCAAATGAACGATGGCTAATACTAGGTATTTGGAGGCAAATGTGGTTTCTATTAGAGTTTAGTCCAATCGTTCACAGAAGTTTGCCATTAAGAAGGAAAAGGGCTACAGATAAACAACTTGCCATGTGAGTGTGCTTAAATGGCTTAGAGAGGGATTCTGTTTTAAATATCCTTATATTTTTTTCTAAAATAAGTATGCTGGAATCCTTGCTGTGATGCTGATAAACTCCTTGTATCACTCACAGTCAACAATACCTTTTCTTGAGCTGTTCCGACTGAGTGAGTGGCATTTACTATTGGCAAATCCCCCATGGAGTAACCTGAGCTCACACGTGCCTAGCCACAGCACCAGTAATGACAGGATTCTGAGGGGATTTGAAACCCTACCTCGATAAATTTATTGCTGTTTTTCAACATATATTCAAAGCAATAGTTTGGCATTGTAATGTGATTCTTGACAGGGCTAAGGTAAATTCATCTTGCTAAACTGAAATGTTTCTGGCGGATGTCTACCCTGGAACAATCAAATTGTGTGTACTGTAATCTATGACAACCACAGGGCTACTTTAGTTGTGAAACTTACAAGTGGAATACTTTATTAATGCAAACTTGGGGTGTCATTATGCAATGTATTATCCCTCCATATTTTTTTTCATGTAGAAACCTTTTTGAAGACAGTCTGCCAACTTCCAAATAATGGAAATAATTGAGTGCATATAGAAAAAGTAGAACTTTCTCATCACAAAGATGTGCATCTATACGTATTGTGATGCTTTGATAGGATCATATGTGTTGAAAGTCATACTTTCTGAAATTTAAGAAAGCATAAAAGTAAAGTGTTTTCCCTTATTACATATTAACTTTTCTCTCTATGGAAATAGTCATTTGTCCCGGGCACATGCTCTTCTTTAAAGAAGAAATGATTATGATGTCACTATTATGTATTGAGATACTTTAAAAATAGGTAAGTTTCGGGATAGACTCTGCCTAATTATATGTACCCCATATATACTTCATTATAATTTATCATATTTTAGATCAGAGAACCTTAAAGTTTTGTTTCAAGGAAAATGTAATTCAAAAGAAAGACAACTTTTTTGACTCTCATAATACATGAGAAGCCTCAGCACATGACATTTTTTATTCTATGACATGATCTCTGAAAACAGGAACACCCAAGGATTTGTGACATACAATATTTTAAGAATCTGGCAACTGTAAGTTTTTGTATTTTGGTGTGGATTCCCACTGCCTTGTCCTCCGTACTGTCAACAATTATTAAATATTTTAATGAACAGATAAAATCCCTCAGTTCGTATTTTACGATCTAGTTGCCAGATGCAAATCAAACTACTTCCCGGGAAGCTGCATTGTGATTCCCTTCAAGTACCAGCCTCCATCACTGGGGACAAAAAGAGCCCAAGGGACTCCCTTTTGCCCTGGTGCCTCCCCTCCTCCCTTATTATTCTTAGGAAGCACCTATATTTTAAAGACCCCTTGAAATTTAATTAGTATTTGCAATGTGAATTTAAATATTTACCTTTAAACGTAATTATTTTTTAAGAAAACAGTCTAATTCTATGATCCTTTTGCAAATTTTGTGTGTGCGAGTAAAGAATAAAATAGTAAAAGCAGGTTTGGGTCATTTTTTTTCTTTCTGAACTAAGGAAACATAATATGTGATGCACAGAACTTAAGACAAATTAGGCAATCTCTCGGGGCCAGTAAACACCCTCCCAGACTAACACAAAACTTGGAACGTGTCCAGTTGAAAATTTGAATCAGGTTGTGCAAAAAGACAAAGGCTGGCAACACTATAACTTTGGAAGATTTACTCCCTAATTTTCGAACTGCTGGAGGCGCACCAAAGAGATTTGGGTCATACATTACCTAAGACTTATGATGGGAAGTAGACTTACTCATTAAGCCAATTAAAGAATGACTCATTTAGCCAACAGTTAGTAATCAGTAACTGGTTAGCAATCTGTTTAGCTAAAAATGATCAAACAATAGTGTGTATAGTCCAGTGGAAATTGTCCTCTCTTTCAGTTATTATGCTTATAATTGTCATTCAGCGTGTTGTAGCAACACACATCTGATTCTGTGCAGTTATTCATTCCACGTGTGTGTGTGTGTGTGTGTGTGTGTGTGTGTATACCTACACATATACATACATACTCATTAATTCACATATTAATTTAATAAATATACACAGGAACACGTCCTATGTGCCAGGAACTCTGGAGATCCTTTGTCCATGTCTCCTTACTCCTGTTTTCCTTGTACTTCCTCCCCCGCAACCCCTGGCTACACACATTAACATCCATCTCCAGCATCTTAGGGAACTGGAAGATTTTACTCTGGTATTTTTCTCACTAGTTCGCCACCAGAACACCATATATACCACCATTCCCACCATGTAAACCTTAAATGGAATTCTGAAGAAGTTTCCGAATATTGGTGACACTGTTTACAAGCATTTTCAGATCCATTATTTGACTGAGTGAAAACGTGATATCAGTGGCCTGAAACATTAATGGGCTTTAAAACTTCTGTGAACTTGACTTTTATCTAATATTCATGCAGTTGGTTTTGTTTGTAGGCACCAGGCACATTTAATACTTCAATTCACCTAGGATAGTCTTTCAGTTCTCTTCCAGAAATGCATTTAATTCAGTCCCTTCTCCCACCCCCGTGTGTTCCTACAGTCGGTGCCTTAGTTCACACCCTCACCATCTTTGGTGTAAATGAACGCACAATCTTTTAGCCTGACTCAGTTCATCTTCAGCCCCTCTAGTCTGTCACTCATATAGCTGCCCCAATAAAATTACATCAAAATATAAATTTGATCTCATCATCTCCTTGATTAAAATCCTTAGCAAGCTTCCCATTGTCTACAGGTCAGAGCCTACAGGTTGAACTTTGGAAACCTAAGGTTGATGTTGGACCTACTTTTTCTTAAAAGTATTTGACTCTCAAGGCATACAGATGCCCACTTAAGTTATTGTATTACCTTTGTTTACATTCATATGGAGTCTCTAAATAGGACATTTCTGGAAAGACTAATTTCCAGGCTAAGATTTCTATTGTGGGTCTGCTTACATTGATAATGATGTTGCATCATTCCAGGTTGTGTGGAACAAAGTTAAACCTTGTCATCTCTAGGAATCCTAAAGCTGTATAAACTCAGTTGTAAACTTTGGATAACTCCTGGTAATGATACTCTCTTTCCTTCCCTCTTCCACTGCCAGCTTGTTATAGTGTCAAATGTTAGCATCAAGATGTGTAATCATTGAACCTGAAATTGCTAAGTTAATTTCTGGAGTGTCTAGTGTATTTCTTGCAATATTAGATTTGACTAACTGTCCATGCTAAAGAGAAAAACACCTAAGAAACCACCAGAGTTAACATTATTTTGATAAATCTTAGAAGCACATGATAACTTGATTGGATTCAGACAACACATGCATTTGTACACACAAGCTCATTCTTCCTCACTATCTCTTTGGAGTACTGACAGGAAACAGCTCACTCAAAGAGCTTAATTGAAGAGCATTTAATAAAATGGACCGTTTACAGAGAAAGAATCAGTTGTAAGGTAGCCAACAAGGGCATTTGGAGTGCCAGAGACTAGCAACAGTGGGAGATGTTACATCTCTATGTCTGAAGGGGCAAAAGCAAGAGAGCTGTAGCTCTAGACAAGGGTGACCACACTGGAGTTGTTAAAGGTCATTTCATTACCTGGCAGGAAGGGGGCCAGGAAGTAGGGTGGGAATTAACACCTTGACCTCTCTCCTCCCACCTTCTGATTTCTCATGACTGCCATCAGCTAAAATCAACTGGAAACCAGAAAGCAAGGGAGCCTGAACAAAGCAGGCAGAGACCGAGAATAGACGTAGAGGGACAAATGGAGAATTGACTAGAAACAATTTATAATGAACACATAAATCTTGATTCCTTATCCATCTGGGAGTGGGGGGAGGGGGACAAAGAGGGATAGTGTTAAGTAGGCATACGATAGTGAAATATTGTGGATTGATTGATTTGGGGTCAGCGCATGTAATGGGATTTAAGTAATATAGTGGCTACGATTTTCAGTCTTCCTGGGAGCTGGTGCCAGGATACCCACTCAAGGTGGGAGAGATGAGAGACAGGAAATAAGGCTGGGGAGAATTCAGATCCCCATGTCCTCATGCCAGCTTCAAGCAGAGCAGTTGTGATTGAATCTATTATATTACATTATATGTAAGATTTCTTTTTTTTTTAATTTTTAAAATGTTTATTCATTTTTGAGAGACCAAGAGAGACAGAGCACGAACTGGAAAGGGGCAAAGAGAGAGGGAGACACAGAATCCAAAGCAGCACAGAGCCCAATGCAGGGCTTGAACCCACGAACCGGGAAATCATGACATGAGCTGAAGTCGGCCACTCAACCGACTAAGCCACCCAGGCACCCCTATATGTAAGATTTCTTAAGAAACATAGGGTTGTAATAGCAAGATCTGGGAAGAGAAATCAGGTTTCCAAGGTCCAAGGGAACTGTGTTACTTTGGGAAGTGAACTTAAGCCATCTGTCCCCATTGTTTCATCTGTAAAATGGAGGGAAAAATGCACATCCTAGATGAATTGTAGGGTTGTAAAGATCAAATGGGTAAGTGGAAATGGTTTTCTTCTGAGAAGTTAAACAAGCTCTACAAATGTCAGGCTCTATTGCTTTTGGATATGATCTCATAAAGCCGGTCCCTGAGTATGCGCTTGTAATCATCATCCTCTCTTTTTGACTATCTTTCCCCAACACATGGAGCACTTCACTCAACTCCAACTTAAACATCACATACAAAGAAAAGATAAGCAGTAAGAAAATCCAAATGTGTTGGCAATACCGCTGCATGTTAACAAGAGAGAACTAGATTCACGTTGAACTCCGTTTTCGTGGTGCATAACTCTCCTTTCCATAGGTCCTATTAACTTCAAAGGGAGCTCCGTGCATGTAAATGATTATATTTATTGGATGCGCCAACTCCTTCTTATCCTCCGGGCACAATTAGAAATATCATAGAAAAATGAATGTCAGAGACTTGGATCCATATTTGATATTCTATAGGAAACTTCCCATAGTTACAGATGTTAAAAATCCTGCCCAATGGTCCAGTTAGGAATGTGTAGTATTTCTTCTTCTTTCATCCTTGCAATTATTTTTTTCTCTCATTTTAGAATATTCTTTTTTGCGTTAAAGGAAATATAATTCTCTGTAGGTCTAGATAAGCCAGTGATAAAATCTTGGCTTGTACAACTTGGTATCGTGATAAAAATTTGGACCGCGTAGCCCCTCTCTTTCAAGGAACTGTTAGTGCTTCCCTGAGATTGTATCATTAATACTTACAGCAATCCTGTTCCTACTTCAAGTTCGTTCTGGGAACTGCCGGGGGAGTCAGTGTCTAGGAACTAAATTCCTGGATGCCCAGTTTCATATTACATCCACTAAGCCACACTGTAATTTCAGTGTTCGTTGTGAACTCAGGCCATTATTAATATTCTTGTTAGGTAACTATAAACTCAGGTTTTCTCCAGTTGAAATCACCACAGTCAAGGAGAACAGATGGTGGGTGTATGAAGAGCTGCACTTCTCACACCAATTTGTTGTTCGTTCTCCTTAAATTCAGTTGTCTGATGGCTCTTGGTGGAAGTGTCTGTGAAACTAGTTCTGACAAACAACTTAGGTCCTCACCCAGACTTATCAGTGAACATAAAGGCCTTCCTAGTGTTACACACATGGCTCCTCAGCCATATAAATGATTACACATTACATATTATATATCCAATATATGTATTATACATCCAAGAGGGCAGGTTAAGTTTTTAACTGTCCATTTCTTCAAAGTGACAAAAAAAATGGAAGGATCCCCTCAAATCAAATATTCAGACATGCATGAGAGAGAAAATGTATATTATGAAAAGATAAAAAGCTTTTCTGGAAGTGTACCCACATGTGATGGGTGGTATGAAAGATATAAAGACTTTCCTGATGTTTTGATAAGCAATTTGATTTACCAAAGAGTCATTCTAAGTAGTCTTACAGACAAAACCATATCCACAAAGTAATTTGGATCTACTTTGAATTATTCGTAAGAAATAAGTAAGCAAAGACCATCTATTTTTAGTAAATATTGATAGAGCAAAACAATCCAAAGTATATATAACAATCACATTTCTAGTGAAAATGTGTGTAAGTAGGTTTATTTTGAAAGGAAAAGTCCTACTCCCAGTGTCATAACCAATTAAATTCTCCAGGTAATGACCCCATTTGCATAGCGAGCGGAACCCACAAGTGGGAATTTTAATGGGCACACCACCTGAGTACAGTAATTGAGAGTGACACAACTTGAACTAGTTTTGTGCTTACCCCACTGAAAATTCTACTCAGATTATTTTTAATGTCAAGCTACAAGTCAAATTTCAAGATGATGGATTTGTTCTTTTTTAAGCACTGAGTTTGAGTAAAAGAAATGCTTTAATTCTGTTATGCATTGCATATCTTTGCTTTAACTAATCTGTAGTTCTGATTCTTACCATTGCTTCATTTTCTTCAGTGATTGGATTTAATTTTATTCATTAATTTGTGAATAATTAGATAAAAAAAATTAATGTCCTCAGCAGCAAATTGCCTTTGGATTGCAATTTAATGTATTTTTACCAGAATATGTATTCTCGTTAAGTTGGCATAATAGTTTACTAAAATGTAATTGTGTAAATATGCCCAATTATTCTTTCTGATGATCTAAGAAAATCTAATAGAATATGTATTCGTGAGTATGTCCCTCCTCCTCCGCCTCAACACCAATAAAACGCCCTTCCTGCAGAGCTGATCACAGATGCCTTGTCATCTGAAGGTGTTACTTTTAAAAGATACTCTCCTTATTTCTCAGGCACTATTCATGTCCTTGAAAGAACTGTGCATTCTGATTGAGGGATCATATGACGTCCACATTAAATTATATAATAAAGGTGATCTCAAGACTCTAAGAGTCAGACACACATGATGAACTGTGCTTTCTAGGTTTTGAGATGACATTTTAACACTTCTTTTGTTTCACTCGAAGATTGCTCGAGATCCTAACTATTTGTAGGTGTTTGACACCGCTCCGCCACATCTGTAATTGGCAGAGCATCCAGCAGACAGGCTCTGTACATCTTTACACTGCAACCTACCAAGTTAAGAAATGTATTGGTTCAATATAAAACAGCAGGCTGTTTTTAGACATAGTTACTAGTGCACAAGCTTTAATATGGCTTGGCTTCATCCTATAATGAGATCTTTTGGTTCCCTGCTCAACAGGCTTTTATTCCTTTGCAAAAGGCTATGAACTATGTCAAGTGGATCAGCTGCTTTTGTACACCCTCTTTCTTGGCTTTGGAACGTAATTCTTTTGCTTCTACCCCTTTATGCATCAGACGGAACTTAAGAACCTTTTCAGTTTTTCAAGCTAAACTTAGAATTGGTTTGAATTTGCTTTTTACTATTTTCCTAATAATTACATTCTCAACCGAACCTCGCACAAAGACCTGCCTGGAAGTGAGCACTTAATTGCAAAGCTCTACTTTGTCTTTAACATGTGTTATCTATACCCCATGTTGGTAATGTGTCAAAGGATGGTTATCTAACGTGATTTCTTCACGGTCACCTCACAAGTAAATGCAGGGCTCTGTTTTAGCAAGCACTGAGGCAACAGATGGAGGGCATAAATAACAGACAAACGGTGGAACTGGAACTAGTAGCCACAGTTCAGTGGGAAGGCAGGAAACTACTCATGAGGACATTTGGCAGCTTGGGAGCTATTGGTGTAGTCCCCGTGGAAACCGTCACGCTATTGTCCCAGTTTGATGAAGCACGGGGTGGTGCAGGCTTCTGCTTGCCTAGAGATCCTGTGTTCTACAGGGTGGGGCTTGGCTGTGGCTGTGCTCAGACTCCTTTGTGATCCAGACTGCCTATTGATTTCATTAAAATTTGATCATTTATATGGTGTTTTCATTCACAGTCCTTTAAGGTCAAGGGAGCAGGCATCGTTGGAAATTTTGAGATGTGAAAAAACATGGTGGATTTAGTCACCACTGACGGTTTTTGTAAAAACACCCTCCACTTTAGGGCTGCATCATGCTATCACCTTTCTATAAACTCTTCTACAGAATCTCTAATAGAAAATGAGCAAGGAAATACAGTTCTCTCCTGGGAGGTGCCAAACTTCTTACCTAGGTTGAAACTACGTGAGGGTTCTGACCCCATTGGGTATCTAGAGAAAGTAGGGGTGCCCGGTGGCTCAGTCGGTTAAGCGTCCGACTTTGGCTCAGATCATGATCTCACGGTTCATGAGTTTGAGTCCTGAATTGGGCTTTGTGCTGACAGCCCCGAGCCTGGAGCCTGCTTCGGATTCTGTGTCTCCCTCTTCCTCGGCCCCATACTTGCTCATGCCCTGTCTCTGTCTCTCAAAAGTCATCAAACATTGAAAAAATTAAAAATAGGCACTTGTAAATGTATTGGTTATAGTGGGAAATGGAGATGAAGGGTTAAAGGGATACCCTTGTAAAAATTCTTGATTAAAAGATATAAATAGTAAGTGTGGAATAAACTCTATTAATATATTAACTACTGTTTAAAATAAAAATGATGTGCTTCACTACATTAGTGTAAAGGGAAAATAAAAATGGATATTATAGTATTTGATGAAATTTCATCCTGCCTGTCAGATTAGATGTAATAAACCTACAGGCCAACAAATCACAAGTAATTGGAAAGGGCATAAAGGTCTTGAATAATTTGAAAAATAATCTCATTAATAAATAAACTTATTCTTTAGGTGGTTGGGTAAATCTAAGCATTTAAACTGAAAGGCAAGAAGGCAAGCCACAGACTCAGGACTCCAGTCTTATTTATGTTAGGCAGTGACTTTGACATTTATAACATTAGAATCTAGGGCACTGATAGAGTTTGTATGGATAAAGAATGGAAAGTTATTACATAAGGTTGCCTTGGTTACTCCTTGAACTGTTCAGAAAAATACTGACTACTTTAGGTGAGAAAAACGGATGTAGTTAATAGATGAAGAATATAAAAATTAAATATTCCTAAATAGCCTTCTGCTAAATAAATGATTTGGGGGGGGGGGTGAAATACTATAAAGCCTTTCCTACTACTTAAAAATTATACCACTAAAAACCCTAGATGAAAATACTTCTGCTGATTTAACTTTTGGGTAAAATTCATTAAATCTAATATCCAATTTCATAGATTTTGTGTGTGTGTGCGTGTAATCTCAGTATATACATTAAAAATAAAATGACCTTTTTTTCCACTTATTTACTTCGGAATTATTTCCCAACTTATAAAAACCATTTACCTAAGACTATGTTTTAAAATACCGTATTAACTATGATTTGTGGTATAAACTGATCTGAATCTTTCATAGTTCATTTATGAGCGTGAGTCATGTGATTTACATAAGGAAATATGAAATCTTCAGAAAGGGAAGTAACAAAAGTCTCAAGGTTTAAACTATAGTTGAATTAATTCAAATATCAGTATAACAATCAGATAGGAAATATGCTAAAGCCCAATAGAGAATTTTTTTTTATTTCAAAATAATGTATTCAGGATAATACAGGTCCAGTTTAAAAATATTTCAGGTTAAGTTTCCACATCTGAAAAGAGACCAAATCTATAACTGTACACTGTAGCACTTAGTCATGACGGCCATGTAATTCAACAAAACATTTTACATACAGAAATTCTAACATATATTGAAAACTATTTTCACATTTTCCTACTTTTGTTTTTTTTTTTTCATTTTTAAAAATCATACAAGACACTTTATGGCATGACTGGAGTAGACAATAGAGGAAAAGCCCTGTGAACATAAATAGGAAAATAAAATTCTGCTATCAAGTAATGTTCTCTGTTAAGGAAAAACATTACTTTAAAAGTGCTAATATTTTCATTGCAAATAGGGGCAGAATATACTTAAATATTAGATAAACCACTTGGTTGAAAAATTTTGCATGATGAAAAGTGACATTTTAACAATTCTAGGTCATTAGAAGGCTTTACATATCAATACACAGATGATATTCTTATATCCTAATATATACGCATAAGTTAACATTGGGTATATGTAAATATTCAGATTCTGGTTACTATGAAATAGTACAAAGATGTTCTTATTTTTAATGTAACAAATGAAAGACACTCTTGAGACAAGAGAAAGACAGCTGTTTCCTAGAATTCTATTTAAACCCGACAATTTAAAGGTTGTGTGTGTGTGTATACACGCACATAGCACTGAAAAGGGGATTCAAGAGTTTGCCGACTTTTTAAGTCCTTTCAGTAATGATAGAAGTAGAACTAGGTTTTATCTCAAAGGAAAAACTGTAGGTGACATTCCTATGCTTGAGGTTTAAAACCTTTCTGAAAAGGGTAGGTTTGTTAAAGGCTTCCTAAAAAAATGCATTTGTTTTTATCATGAGTTTGAATTTCAACTAGAAGAACTGAAAATAACTATTAATCCAAAAGTGAGCTTTCAGAATTTCTACAAGGAATTACATTAACTCAAACCAAACTACAATTTTGGGGAGATCAGATTTAGTAGGAAAGCACATAGTATGGAAATGTACTCCCCCTTTCATCTGGGCTACATGAAGTTTCTACGTCTTACTATGTACTTAGTCTCATAATTGACTTATTTCTTTACTCTTGCAGCATCTTCATAACCTGTCCTGTTGGTTTAATTTAACATAAAATTGCAATAGTGAAATTTGGTCACAGTAGTGGACGTCAAGTTTCCCACTGCTTTGGAAGGAATGGTTTACATTTAAGATGAGCTGTGTTTATAAAATATAACATTGGTTATGAAGCAAAACAAACAAACTTCCTTCCCTATAAAGAGACTTAAAGCTCTTAAAAAATTAAAAAAAAAAACCAAACATTTTTGAATAAATCAAAATCAGAATACTGGGATTTTAGTATTAAAAAAATCACCTAATTTAAATGCAATTTGTCAAAAGCATTCCACGTTCTTCATAAAATAGAGCTATTTTAATAAATCATTATGTTCTTACCAAAAACTTTATCACATTTAAATTATGTGTAAAAAGTTATTGTGTAATTTTAGTTGAATTTGATAGTCTTCAAAAAAAAAGCTGTATTCCTGCAACTAAAGAAAATACATACTTAAGGCATTTTTCTTTCAACTGCTTCAGGACAGACACAGTTCAGGCTCCCCACCTAAAACTTGGTCCTAAATCTAATTCATTCAAGCCATAGATGGATCACTCATCCTAAAAGGCCTCTTCAAATACCATCTTTTCCTTGAGGCCTTGTGCATATTCCAGTAGACAAGAGCTGTTCTCTGTGTATTCCTAGGGCCTTTTCAGTCTTTCTCTTGCATAATCCTCACTTCAGCATGCCTTGAGGAATGGTTCATACTGTACAGGTCTCTTTGCTCTGTTAAACTGTACACTCCTCTAGATGAGAGTTGAATGGCATCCGTCTCTGCATCTGAGCAGGCGATTATACACAGGAGGAGCTCAATGTCTGTTGAACAAGTGGAGAAAGTGAGAACAGAGCACGGAGATTAGCACGGGGCGCCCAACTACGGTGTGGGTTTGTTTCCCAAAGTTCACTTGAAAGGAAAGAAACGCTTACTTTGAACCATGGAGAGATAAACATCAAAAATAAACTGTCTGGTTTAAATACCCACAGAGAAATAATACATTTGGAGCAAGAGGCTCCTAGGAATTGTTAAAAGAAATAGAAATGTGTATAAAAGGAGGAGACATTTAGCTTTTTTTTTTTTTTTTTTTTTTTTTGGTCAAAATGTCCCTCAGTCATTGTAACCTATGAAGTTTACAAGTAGTTAAAATTTCACATATTAAACCACGTAGATTTGGTTAGAGAAGGCTTTCAGAGATTACTTAATGAGTTAACAGTGCAAATACTGGCTTGCTTCATGAGAATCTTACCATGGGCTTTTCTGCCCCCTTAAAAGAAAAATCTTAAAACTCTCCAGTTTTAACACAACAGAAGATAAATATCTATGAAGGAAAACAAATTCCACAGCATTCCATACAGATTTCCAAACAGTCTGATGATTCACAACAGGCATCCATGATGCCACAATCCATGTCACAAGGGCAGTTACAGTCATCTCCCATTTCATCTCCACAGCAACAGCAGCAGGCTTCTGAGGTGCAGATGCCACACGAAGCTTGGCCCAGGACAATATTGCAGAGGGTGAGGAATTCACAGAACAAGCAGGCCAGGATACAGTGGACACAGCAATCTTCATTTTCAGTTGGGAAGGGACCACATATGAGAGAGAGAATGAACACAATTACATAAGTCAGCAACGGACGGAATTAATAAGAATTGATCAAAATAAGGAATCCGGAACGCAGTGACAGGCACTCCTAGAAGTCTTTCCGGGGGCTGGAAGCTCACAAAGAAACCTAAGTTAAATTTTCGAGGAGGAATCTTGAGACGTAGGTATTGCATTCAGGAAAAAAAAAAAACAAAAAAACCCCAGATCATTGTTGTGTATACTGCTGCGTGCTCATAGGTTAGATTTCATGTCACTTTCATACATTGTGCCGTGGTCCTGGTCCTAGGTTCCGCTTCTCTGTGTCTCTTACCCATCGTCCTTATATGCTACTGCTCTCTATAACAGAGGCTCAAACAATTCTGTGACAGTCAAGTCCTTTAGAAATAGAAATTTGACTGCTCCACCCACCTGCTCCAAAATCGGAAGGAAAAAAAATTCAATAGGATACATTCAGTATATTATTGAGTACATCATGATGTATAAGGTACTTGAAATGTTCTAAAGAGCTAACGAGCTAGATTATCATGATATTAAGAAACTAGTGTTTAACTGGCACTAAGCCAGTTCCATTCAGTATGCCTTCAAACAAATACTCCTATTTAACCACTCAAAACATTTCTGCCCTTAACTTTCTATTCTGCTGGGGAAAGCTTGTATTTCAAAGCTGAAAGCGGAACCTACAAAACTCACTTGACATTGAAGAACGTTTAACTGAGTATTCTGAAAACCCTAAGAATATTACTGATCATTAGATTATTTATGTATTAATCATAAACTACACCATATATCAAACTATCTGTAATGGATCTATCTATTTTAAAGGGGGGAAAGAATGGTCATCCCACCTAGACTCAGAAGTAGAGGGTTATATCTTTGAAGCCTCCTTTAGTCCCTTTCTAATAACTGTATTTTCCTCTCCTGAGATATGATCAATGTCTTGAGTTTTGACTCAATCTTTCCCTTACTTACCATTGTACTTTTTGCAACAGTGAATGTGTAAACATCCCTACATAGCCGATCAGAAGGGAAATGATACCTTATGAATTCCTGGGAGTAGCATTTTTTGCTCAACACTTTGTTTCAGATTTCCCCTCACTGATTCATGTCACTATAGTTCACTTATTTTCCAGGTGTTGAGTATCCCAATTGATTTAATATGCCATAATTTATCTGTACTACTTATGAATATCTTTGTCATTTCCAGTGTTTCTGCTACTCCAAACATCACTGTTGGGAATGGTTTTGTGCAAGTGTCTGAGAACATACATGATACATAACTAGCAGAACTGCTGGCTCATGGGATATGCAGACGGGTTGTCCAAAGCGATTGCTCCAGAGTTTACTCACACAAACCAAGTTTGAGAATGCTCACTGTCTGCATCCTCACCAATCTTGGGAACTGTCATACTTTCATATATGCCCATTAGGTGAGTGCGAAACGGCATCTCGTGGTGGTTTTACTTTGTATTTACTTACTTACTAGTAAGTTGGGACATCTTTTCATGTTTGGCCATTCATGCAGTCTCTTCTTTGAAACACGTGTTCAGGATGTTCATGTTTTCCCCTCATTTTTCTATTAAGTTGTGCTTTTACTGATTTGTAGAAGTTCTCCATAGGTTCAAGATACCAATCCTTTCTCAAAAATGACCGTGGCTTTTCTTAGGTGGCTTTTCTTATGGCTTTTCTTAGGTTATGTGGCTTTTCTTAGTTTAAAGTAAAATAAGAGACAGATGAGTGAATTTTCAGACCTTGAGAGTTAAATAAAGAGAAATCCAAATCAAATCTTGTTGTTAGCTAGAGATATGGGATTGATTATATGGCTAAGGAGGCATTAACAAGATCTGGTAACAGAATGAAATAAAAAGTTTTAATGGCTGATTCAAAAGAAGGGGAGGCCAGCCCTGCCGATAGGGAGGGAGAAAGAGAGAGGGAGAGGGAGAAGAAGCCAGCAATCAGGAGGGAGAGACTGAATGTGATGAGTAAGAAATCAACAGCCTTCAGAATAATTCCAAACTAAACAGCTCATTGCTACTCACAGGATGTCTCTATTCATTGGCGAATGAAAATCCCTTCCTGATTTTAGATGATGACAGTTGTCATACAGAAATAAGAAGCCCTAAGCCCAGAATAGGATCTGTCCAATTCCTATTTTAGCCAACAAGATTCACAGATCAATTTAAGTCTGTTAAACCCCCTTTGTATTTTTAGTAAACAAAATGAAAAAAACGAAAGTTCTTAGCTGTAAATAGATCAAATACTCCTTTCTAGCCTATCTTCTACAACCAAATGTGATTTCTGTAACTAATAGGTATGAGTGGTTGTCTTTCATAGAATGGGAAGCCTAGCATAAATAAAGGAAAATTATTTATTTTCATATTAAGAAATATGGTATCTTAGAGAAAATGTTTTGATTATTTTTTAAAAAACTATTTTAGATACTTTGTACTGATCTCTATTTAAGGCTTTTTCCAAATATTACTTCACTTAATTTTAATAATACTCTCAAGAGGCAGCCCTGGTATTATCCATGTTTTACCAATATAGATGTAGAGAAAATTGAGAACACTTGCCCAGAGTCATACAGGCTGTAAGGAACAGAGTCGGGGTGAGAACCACATGGTTCGCAGGGAAAGGCCCTGCTCTAATCCAGCATGCTGTGTTGACCGCAGGGGTGGACCGCTTGGTTCATCTTCCTTGGGGGAAGATCAGTTATAAACCCCCACCTTCCTGATTTGTCTTGATCTGTTTTTAGCCTTGATTCATGTCCCTTTCCTTTCTAAAGATGATTCTGAATTTCACCTTGAATGAAGAGTTGATAGTAGAGGTTAACCTTCAACAACTAAGAGCAAAGTTTATGAGCTGGAGAACTGATACACTGCCAGTAACACTGTGGAGACAGACATCAGAAGGTGGGCAGCCAAGAGAGCAGGTCTCAAAAGACACAAATCTGTACATGTAAAACGTAAACATTAAAGTCCACAGTTACAGGAACAAAAGCAGTGAACAGATTATGTAGGGATTCTGGTACAACATGGTAATGACACAGGTTTTAAAAGAATCAATTCTTTAGGTAAATACTAAAACTACAAAAATAAAAATAAAAAAAGACATCCTCTTAGAACATAGGTCCTACCTAATTCACTAGAAAACCATTTTGAGCTACTCTGAAAAACCAATCTATTAAAGGGCACCTTGAAAAAAGCCACAAACCAAACTGCACCTTAGAGATTAAAGTGATGTTAAATATGGTGCATTTACAGGGGCGTGTACCACAAACACAGTCCTTACCTGTACTTGACAAGAACTTCCGAGGTATGAAAACAACAAAAGAAACAAAAGGATCCCTGGACCCTATCAAATCAATTTCATAATCTGATTTTTATTCCTTGTCCAAAACATTTCTTTTCGTTGGGTTCTAGAACGAGCAGTTTGTGACTGGGGCAATGAAAAGGTTAAACTGAGACAAAATAGCTGATAGAGTTTCTTCCATTGTCACCCCCACCACCCCCAGGGGAATCAAGAATCATAAGAGGCATTACAATGTTGGTTTTATCTGAAGCAAAGAGAAGATTCTAAGAATTAGCAAACTAAGAAGACTTCAATAGAGACACTTTGAAAAAGAAGAGTTGTCTGCATCGATGATAGTTCACAGTCAGAAATAATTTCTCCCCCCTGTTCTTGAGGTTTTTCATTTTTATGGTTTTATTCAGTCACACTTGCAGTTTTTGCCAAAAGCATTTAACCTCTGAGAAGCCAACTAGGTTCTGGGAAGGATGCCTGTCCCGAACTGGGCCAAGCGAGAATTGCACAATTCAATGTGCTAGTGGGAGGGGAACTCAGCGCAAGACTGACAGCTACTGTAAATTGAGGAACACAAAGGCACATACCAGCAGCCAAGTATCTTGCAAGAAAGCATAAAGGGAAAAGTTTAGTGCAACATTTGATTTAAGAAAACCAAAACTGTTATGAATGACTGCAGACACAAACCCAAACAAAATATCTGAATCCTATAAAAGGTCATCAGTGTTAAACCCCTGCAGCTGGTCTAGCTGGAAAACATCTGGCTGCCCCAGGCCTTGAAGGCAACAACAGAAACCTACTTCAACAGCATCTTAGGTGACTATGGAAATGGCCGTGACTGGCCCAAGGGGCTTTGGTCTGTTTAAAACGACACCAAAGACTCATTTTGCTAAGAACATGTTAATTTAATAATGAAATGATCCCAGATTGATTTCCCTAATCATAGGTGGCCCCAAATGCTCAGAAAATAGGGGGGAGAGCCATCAGAAAACTCTCTGCACAGTACACTCAGCTCTGTTATAAATGAGTCTATTACATTTCTTGAGTTTTCTTTTTTTAAGATGTGGTATGACAGATGCTCTGAATTTCTTGGAACAAAGACCCCAAACAGCAGAGTACTGGGAAGCGCAGAGCAGTGAATTCTGAGAACAACCCACAAACCAGATTTGTATGTGGTTTATCTCGACTAATCTCTAATAACGTTTCCTATGTCTTCAACGCTTGAAACGACTTTCTTAACCAAGTCCCCAACAAGTAAACTATATACTGAGAAACAGAAGTTTGTTAACATTGTTAACAGGCTAACAGGATGCCAAAAAGCAATTGCAGATTAGAACATGAGCAGTCAATTATGCATAATTAGTCATTTGATAACTGCACAGAGACCAAACCTGACTTCACACCCAAAGCTACAGAGAACCCCCAGGTGTTCCCATGTCTTGACCTGCTAAGGCTCACAACTAAGGGGGCGTCCAAAGGGGCTCCCCGTACAGAGGATGCCTGATTGGTTGGTGGCATTCTTCTTCCCAGACACTGCTTGACTGCAACTGTTGTTTCTCAAGGCAAAACCAGAAACCAGGCTAGAAGTGGGGGGTTAGTAATCCTGAATTGCAGCCAGGATGGCTAAGTTAGTATCTGGCCTATGTGAAAAGCTAGCTGTGAGGGATGAGACACAGACATCTCCAGGGAGTTGTGCTCCTCAAGTGTTCATAGGGGCAGGAGATATTTACTAATACAGCACGGTAGCTCAGCTCCAAGTAGCTCTGAGTCTCCCAGCCAGAGGACGCACAGCGTTCTGGCCTACAGCCCTAGAATGACCCGCTGCCTGCATAAATTGGCCTGAAGCGTACCTCCTACACAGAACTCTCTGGCGCACTGCTGTCCCCGTGAGGCCATGCATCTTAGCCAGAACACAGTCAACATTTTCCTAGTGGGGAAGAAAGGGAGTTAGGTCAGGAGGTAAAGGAAAGAGAAGAGCGATATTTTCCACTGGAGTACAAAGAAGACCACACTTAGGAAAACCGAACAATTCTCTTTACTATTATCTTTGCTTTCGGCAAACTCAAAAGAACCTTGGGGAAAAAAAAAGAGCACCGTTCTCCCACACCCCAGAAAGGGACTCCTTGATAATTTTCCTAGCACATGTCCAAATTCTGGATTCCATCCTGTACCTATGAGAGGTGCATTTGCATTTTACATTACAGTAAGTGGAAGGTACAGATTTTTTTGCTTCTCTTATCCGTTTATTCTGCTGCATGCTCCATGGTTGATTCATTGAACATTCCAAACTCTCTAAGAGATTTGATCTAGTAATCGTCAGTCATTACTTAACTGTAGGACTGAGTCAAGTAGTCCTTTGTAAAGAGTCGCATCTTACAAAGTCTAGGAACATAACATATACACCTGAACACCTTCCCCTCCACCTCAGGAGCTGTACACAGAAATCTGAAGAGGACTAAAAGCTCAGTTAGTAGACGTGTTTATGTAAAGCATTTTACATGTTTAAAACATTTTCTGTTGTTGTCTACATGCCATTACATGTAGTTAAAATATGGGAAGAGAAGAGGGTAAACAAAAGCTAAAAAATATAGGTGGTGCACATAACATGTACATTAACTTACCGAATCCCTACAACACTAAGATCACAAATTTGATAGCTGGTAATAACAATACTGTCCTCAGCGGGTTACAGTGAAGATTATTGATTAAGCATCTGAATCTTGGTTACCACTCAGGTCATGATCTCACAGTTTGTGAGGTTGAGCTCCACATCAGGCTCAGCCCTAGCAGTGCAAAGCCTGCTTGGGATTTTCTTTCTCCCCTTTGCTGCTCCTCCCTTCCTTACTCCCTCCCTCCCCCCACCCCCCTGTCCCTCCCCCTCTCTCTCCCTCTCTCAAAATAAACTTAAAAAGTACTCAAGAAGGGATTTATCATGTAATTCTTATTAAATGTTGTTACTGTGATAGCTATGAAGATAATAGAAAAATATTTATTTTAGGGAGGCCCCACGTCTCTACCTACCAATAGACTTCATTCACTCTGATTACTACACCAAAATTGGGCCATTCCATTTTAAACTGAGGTTTTATAAAAGGCTTAGTTCATAGTTTGAAACACTTGAAAACAGAGACCCAAAATGGCAACTTTAAGAGACAGAATCTGCAGGAGTGAAGCAGAAATCTGCCCAGAAAAAAATTAGTAAATCTTGTGTTTGACTACAGCAGAAGACTTAAAATAATCATCTTTTCCCATATTTAAATGATCCATTTATTTTCTCAGGAAGTTAGAAGGCATAAACACAGTAAGACTACACTTTATCTGAACCTATTCAATGCTGATTTTATTCAGCCAGCCAGTTGGAGTATCTCTAATCCAAAAAGTTCAATAAAGAAGTTGAATATAACTCTTAGAGAACCAAATCCACTTTAGACCTTAAAAGCATTTTCCTAGAAAGAATATGTCTGACAGTGTCTCCTAAAATTGGTCACAATGGCATCTATGCCTAGGAAAAAAATACACTTTTTCATTAAAACTAGAGGATTTACTTTCTTATGACTGTGTAAAAATGATCTAAGGAATGTCTCCACAAACCTTAATGTTTTTCCCATTTTTCACAACTGTGATTATTTCACAATTACCATTTCAGTTTCCCCTCTGATCTGTGCATTCCTAAATACTGCACAAGGTACTGTTATGAAAAGAAATCTGCTTAAGTCCAATAGTACCTAATAGGGTGATCCTGCAAAAGGTGCTGGTGGTGATGATAAGAACAGTAAAATAACACCTTACTGTATCACATGCTTTTTATGTATTTATATTTATTGAGGTATAATTGACAGACTAAATTCTACTCCTGAAACCAATATTGCACTGTATGTTAACTAGAATTTAAATAAACATTTGAAATGAAAAAAAAAACATACAACCTATTAGTTTCAGGTGTACAACATAATGACTCAATATATCTGCACTGTGAAATGATCACCACGATGTCTAGTTAATATCTGTCACTCTAGTTTTTTTCCTTAGGAGAGCTTTTTCATATCTACTCTCTAAGCAACTGTTAGATATGCAATATATTAACTATAGTCAGCATGGTGTACATTACATCCCCATGGCTGATTTATTTTATAAGTGAAGTTTGTGACTTTTGGACTCCTTCATTCATTTTACCATGTCCACCCCCTGCCTCAGGCCACCACCAATCTGTTCTTTACGAACTCATGGTTTCGGTTTTAGATGCCACATATGACTGAGATCATATGGTATTTGTCTTTTTCTGACTTACACACTTAGCATAATGCCCTCAAGGTCCATCCATATTGTTGGAAAGGTAAGATTTCTTTCCTTTTTTTATGGCCGAATAACGTTCAATTGTGTGTGTGTGTGTGTGTGTGTGCGCGCGCACACAAATACATCCTATATATATCCATCACATCTTCTTTACCCACTCATCCATTGAGAAACATTGTTTCTATATCTTGACTATTATAAATAATGCTGCAGTGAACATGGGGGTGGATATATCTTTCTGAATTAGTCTTTTCATTTCTTTTGGATAAATACCCAGAACTAGAATTAGTAGCTCATATGGTGGTTCTGTTTCTAATCGCTGAGCAACCTCCATACTCTTTTCAATTGTGGCTAAACAAATTTACATTCCCACCAATAGTGCACTTTTTCCCATAACCTCAACAATACTTGATATTTCTTGTTGCTAATAGCCAATCTGACAAGGTCGAGGTGGTATTTCATTATGGTTTTAATTTATATTTCCCTGACGATTAGTGATGTTGAGCGCCTTTTCATGTACCTGTTGGCCACTTGTATATCATCTTTGGAAAAATATCTATTGAGATCTTCTGCCCATTGTTAATCAGATTGTTGGGGTTTTTTTGCTTTTGTATTATAAGAATTCTGTCCATATTTTGGATATTAACTCCTCATTATATAGGTTTTGGAAATATTTTCTCCCATTCGATAGGTTATGATTTTGTTTTGTTGGATTCCTTTGCGGGGCAGAAGCCTTTTAGTTTGATGTAGTCCCACTTGTTTATTTTAGGCTTGTTTTTGGTGTCAAGTCTAAAATCTTAGCACAAAAATAGAAGTCAAGGAGTAGCTTCCTGAGTATGTGTTCTTCTAGGAATTTTATGGTTTCAGATCTTATAGTCTTTCATCTATTTGGAGTTAACGCTTGTGTATGGTACACAATAGTGATCCAGTTTCATTCTTTTGCATACGGCTGTATAGTTTTTCCAGTACCATTTACTGAAGAGACTTCTACTCATTGCATATTCTTGGCTTGCTGTCAAAAATTAACTGACCATATATACATGGGTTTATTTCTGGGCTCTCTGTTCCACTGATCCATGTGTCTGTTTTTATGCCAATACCATCATGTTCTGATTACCATAGTTTTGTAATATAGACTGAAATCAGAGAGTATGATGCCTTCAGCTTTGCTGTTCTTTCTCAAGATTGCTTTGGCTATTCAGAGTCTTTTGTAGTTCCAAACAAACATTAGGATTATTTGTACTATTAATGTCCTTGCCATTTTGATAGGGATTTCATTGAAATTGTAGATTGTTTTGGGTAGTAAGGACATTTTAACAATATTCTTCCAATCCATGAGCACAGAATATTTTCATACAGATTTAAGTTGTCTTAGGTTTCTTTCACCATGTCTGGTAGGTTTTCAGTGTATAAGTCTTTTACCTCCTTGGTTAAATTTATTCCCGTGTATTTTATTCTCTGATGAATTTTTAAATAACATTATTTTCTTAATTTCTCTGATAGTTTGTTATTAATGTATAGAAATGCCACAGATTTTTTCATACTGATTTTGGATCCTGCAACTTTACTCAATTTGCTGATTAGGTCTAAGTTTTTTGAAGGAGACTTTACGGTTTTCCACACATATCTGTGTCATCTGCAAATAGCAATAGTTTTGCTTCTTGCTTTCCAATTTGTATGTCTCCTGTTTCTTTTTCCTGCTTAATTGCTCTGGTTGGAATTTACCATGTTGAATAAAAGTTGTGAGAATGGGCATCCTTGTTTTATTGTTGATCTTAGAGGAAAAACTTCCAAGTTTTCACCATTGAGTATGATGTTAGCTGTGGACTGGTCATATATGGCTTTTACTGTGTTGAGATACATACCCTCTGTACACAATTGTTGAGATTTTTTATCATAAATTTATTTTGAATTTTGTCAGAGCTTTTATGTACCTATAGATGACATTTTATTAAAATGGTATATAGTTTATTATCCTTCATTTTATTAACATGGTATACACATTGATTTGCAGAAACTGAACTGTCCTTGCATCTCCGGAGTAAATCCTATCTGATCATGATCTCTGATCTTTCTACTGTTGAATTTTGTTTGTTAGTATTTTGTTAAAGATTTTCCCATGTATGTTTACCAGGGATACTGGCTTGTAATATTTTTTCTTTTTTTGTGGCATCCTTGTGTTGTTTTGTATCAGGGTAATGCTATTCATATAAAAAATGAGTTTGGAAGTATTCCCTCCTCTTCTATTATTTTGGGAGAGTTTGAGAAGGATTGGTGTTACTTCTTTAAATATTTGGTAGAAATCACCAGTGAACCCATCTGGTCCCGACTTTTGTTTGTTGGGAGATCTTTGATTACTGATTCAATCTCCTTAGTAGTAATCAGTCTATTCAGATTTTCTATTTTATTGTGATAAAATAAAGAGGTTTATTAGTTAGAATAATAATAAATAAACCTGGTAAATTTATGTTTCTGAGAATTTATCCATTTCTTCTAGATGGTCAAATTTGTTGGCATGTAATTGTTCATAGTAGTCTCTTACAATCTTTTGTATTTCTATGATATCAGTTGTAATGTCTCCTGTTTCATCTATTAAAGAGGGTTTTTTGAGGGTTTTTTTTTTGGTGAATTTAAAGGTTCATCAATTTTGCTTATCTTTTCAAAGAACTAGCTCTTGCTTTCATTGGTCATTTCTATTGTTTTTTGTAACCTCTATTTCATTTGCTTCCACTTGATCTTTGTTATTCTACCAACTTTGTTCTTCATTTGTTTTTCTAATGCTTTGAGGTGTAAAGTTACACTGTTTGAATTTTTATTTCTTGAGGTAGACATTTATCATTATGAACTTCCCTTGTAAAACTATTTTTGCTGCATCCATTAGTATTGCTGTGTTGTACTTCTATTTTCATTGTCTTGGGGTATTTTTTAATTTCTCCTTTGACCCACTGGCTGTACGGTAAAATGTTATTTAATTTCCATATGTTTGCGAATTTTCCATTTTTCTTGTAAATGATTTCTAATTTCATACCATTGTGGTTTGAAAAGTTGCTTAATATGATTTCAATCTTCTTGAACTCATTTAGAACTATTCTGGGGCCTAATAGGCTCTATCATGAAGAATATTCTATGGGTACTTGTAAAGAATGTATACTCTTGTTACTTTTGTGTGTAATGCTCTGTGTATATCTGCTGAGTCTATCTGGTCTAATGAGCTGCTTAAGGACAATGTTTCCTTACTGATTTTGTGTCTGGATGATCTATTGATGAAAGAGGTATTAAAAGCCTGTACTATTATTGTTATTTCTCCACTTGGGTCTATAAATATTTGTTTTATATATTTAGGTGTTCCTGTGTGGGTGCTTAAATATTTACATATGCTATATTCTTTTGTTGGACTACCTTTTTTATCATATGATTATCTTATCTCTTTTTACAGTCCTTGTTTTAAAGTCTGTTTTGTCTGATATATATACAGTGACTCCATCTTTCTTTTGGATTCAATTTGCATGGAAGATCATTATCCATCTCTTCACTTTTAAGTCTATGTAACTTTACATCTGAAGTGAGTCTTTTGTAGTCAGCATACCGATGAGTCTTGTGTTTTCATACAACCATTCTTTTAATTGAAGAATTTAGTCCATTTATATTTAAAATAATTATTGATAGGTATGTACTTACTGCCATTTTTTACAATTTATTTATTTACTTAGCCACCTAGCTGCCCCTGCCATTTGTTAATTTTTTTTTTTTTTAATCTGTTTTGTAGTTCTGTTTCTTTCTTTCACTTGGTCTTTTCCATTGTAACTTGATGATTTTCTGTAGTGGTTATGCTTAGATTATTCTTAGATATGCTTCATGTTTTTCATATTTTGTGTGTCTACTACAGGTTTTTGCTTTGTGGTTATTAAGAGGCTTACATATAATGACATATCCAACAGCCTATTTTAAGTTTATAACTTAAGCATTAATGCATTCTAAAGCTCTACATTTTTACTTTCCCCCTCTTTTTTGATGTCACATTTTACATCTTTTTATCTTAACTACTTATTGTGGTTATAGTGATTTTTACTACTTTTGTCTTTTAACCCTCATACTAGCTTTACAAGTGATCTGCCATGTTTACATTAGATTATTTTGAACTTTACATTTACGTTTACCACTGAGATTTATACTTTCATGTTTTCCTGTTCGTAATTAGTGCCCTTTTTCTTCAGCTTAAAGAAGTTCCTTTAACATTTACTGTAAACCAGGCTTAGCTTTTATCTGTCTAGAAAATTCTTTCCTGAAATCCAGAATGACAACTTTGCTGGAGAGTGTTCTTGGTTACAAGTTTTTTTCTTTCAGCACTTGAAATAAATGATGCCACTCCTTTCTCTCTGGCAAAGTTTCTGCTGAAAAATCTGAGAATAGTCTGTAGAGGTTCCCTTATACATATACTTTTCTTTTGCTGCTTTTAAGATTACCTCCTTCTTCTTAACTTTCGACATATTAATTATGATGTGTCTTGGTGTGAGTCTCCTTGAGTTCATCTTATTTGGCAATCTCTCAGCTTCCATATCTGGGTACCTGTTTTCTTCAAGATGTTAGGGAAATTCTCAGCCACTACTTCTTGAAATAATTTTTCTGCCCCTTTCTTCTCTCTCTGTGATCCCTTTAATGTCACTGTTGGCCCACTCACTGTTGTCACATAACTCTCTTAAGCTATCTTAACTTTTCCATTCCTTTTTTCTATGCACTGATGAGGTGAGCTCTGCTGCCCTGTTTTGAAACTCCCTGATCTTTTCTTCTGCTTCATAGTTTGCTGTTGAATTCTTCCAGTATATTTTTCAGTTTGGTTTTGTATTTTTGAGCTGTGTGACTTCCATCTGGTAATGTCTTATATCTCTGTGTTCTGTGTCCACTCATTCATCTCCCAAGTTTGGTGAACATGTTTGAAACCATTATTTTGAACTCTTTGGCAGGTAAACCACTTATCTCCATTTAATTAAGAACTTTTTCTTAGGGTTTATCTTCTTCCTTTTTAAACATATTCCTCTCTTTATTCACTTTTATTGACTCTCTGTGTTGGCTTCTGTGCATTAGATAAAACAGCCACCTTGCCCGGTCTGAAGAAATGGCTTTGTGTAGCAGATACATCTTCTTGTTCAACCGTGTCCTAGCTTGTGGTTGTCTCTCAAACCTTTGTGATTGTCCAAAGTGTTTTATTTATTTATTTTTGGCTCCCAGTGGTTGAGGGTGCGCTAAGACACTGGTGTCCCAAAGGGGAAGAAATCAGTCAGCACCTAGATTAAGGCTATTTGGAAAATGACCCCCCTCCCCCTTCCCCCCCCTCCCCTGCAGCAGTGGCTTGTAAAGTACGCAAACGTACATAATCTTGTGGCACTAAAACTATAAATCCCACTGGTTTCCAAGGCCAGGCGATCTAGAGGTGTCCACTGGTGGCAGTCACAAAAATCAGGGTACTAGCTGGGTATACAAGTTTCTTTTGGGAGGATACTGGTTATCTGGAGCAAGGCAAAGGGAGAGCTTAAAGACGGCACTCACAGGCCGTTTCTCTGGAAGTGCATACAAGTAGGCCCCTACATATGTGCCCAACCTGAAGCCTGCCCAAAGCCAAAGGTCATGTTAAGCAAATAGGACTCCCTTGCAGAGACTGGGGGTATGTCTCAGTCTGCTATCTGTGCAGTGCCTCTGGAGTGGCAGCTGGCCACGAGCAGTCTCTCCTGTGTTAGTCTGTGGGACCCAGGAACCCAGGCCCTGCTATCCACCACAGCTAGGCGATCGAATGGTGTCCCTGGGCACCAGATGTGTATAAGCTCATCTTCTCCCAGAGATACTGGCATTCTGCAGGACAAAGCTAGTGTTCACCTTCCAAGGTGAATCCAGATTACAGTGAGTTAGTCAGAACAACCTCCCTGAGATAGAGCCTGCCAGCTTCAGATCTGAGTATCCTGGCGATTTCCTAGATGTGTGTTAAGTTAGGTGCTTGCCCCTCACACTGACACTTTATTTTAAAGAGTATCTGCTTGACCTAAGGTCTGGGCACCCCTCAATCTGCTGCCTCTCTACTGGGCCCAGGGCACGTGGGTCCGCACGCACAAGCCCATTACTAGCCACTTCCCGGTTCGACACGGTCTTTTGGGTCTTCGGGATATAAGCTGCACTGGTTTACAAAGCTAGATGTTTGGGGGTTCTTCTATCAGATACAGTCTTAAAAGTCAGGGTGCTGAATGTGGGGTTCAAACTCTTTGCTCTTCAGGGAGAGGCTCTAGGTTTTGAGTTCCATCCTGTCATTGTGCCGGTATAAGCTTTAATCTCAGCCTCTCCTGCTTGCTTTAGATGTGGTTGTTTTTTTTTTTTTTTTTCTCTGCCATATGTGAAGGATTCACTTAGCTAGTTTTCAGATTCTTTTCAGAAGAAATTATTCCATATGTAGCTGTAGATTTGGGGTGTTTGTGGGAGGAGGTGAGTTCAGGATCCTACTGTGCCATCTTGAACAAGAACTCCCTATTATCAGATGCTACTAGACTCTTCCAGGGCCCCCAGAATTGGCTAGATCACTTGTGTCATGAGGTCTTTAAGACAGTGTGGGAATAAACAAACACAAGGAGAGGAAGCTGACAGTATTCGAAGGGCTGGGATCTGGAACAATAATTCTCCAGGCACTTGCACCTGTACCATGGAAAAAGGCTGAGAGGCCCTGGTGGTGACTGTTCCTGTAAGCTCCTATAAAGGCAGGGACTGCATCTCCAGCAGGGGGGACAGGCCTCACACAGGCAAGAGCAGCCTTGCCTTGAGAAGGCCCAGGCTGTGCACCCCAGTCCTGGTACAAAAGCCAGGCCCCAACCAAAGAGGCACAGCAGTCTGACAGACACTCCAGGCAAGATGAAGAGGAACAAGCCGAGCGAAATGAGACACCAAAGCGTATTTCAAAGGAGTGCACAGGAGGTAAATCCTGTTATTTATGGAATTAATTTGTGAATCAGTGATGGCATTGTTACTCTTTCCATATCCCTCCCTCTCCACCCATGTTATCTATTAATACCATTTTTTTTGTTTGTTTTTTTAAGCCTCCGATGAACAGGACAGCATGACACTGAAATTATAAGGTATAAATACCTCCACCTTAATTTAGTGTACAAACAATTCCACAGCCAAGAAAATCTATGAACATGTCATTTGCAAGTACTCTAAAACTGACAAACCTGGTTTTCTCATATAATAAAAATTTTGGAGCCTTGTTATATTACTTTAAATTGTAGAAAAGAAGGTAAAAAAAAATAAAAACACTTTTACTTAGCTGCCTCTCGATGCTGTGCACTTCATCAGGGCCACCCCCCAATGGCGGTTTCCCTGAGTCACAGCTCATTACCTACTGTGGCAATTCCAGCCAGCAAATGCCAGAATTACTGAAACAGATGCCCCAAGTGTCCGTGGTGGTTGTCTCTCTGTTTGGTTTTGGTGAGGCTTCTAGCAACAGGGAAATGACATTTTGGGGGGCACAAAAATGTTACAATTTATGATCACTCTGCCATCTTCGTGAGTGGCACAGACAGCCAAGTATTATATCCCATTTATCAGGATCTGGAAAACCTATTTCCTAGTCTTGACTCTGTCACTAACTGGCTAAGTGACCTTGAGCAAATGATTTCAGTGTCTAACTTCTTACAGTAAAGAACAAAATAATCTCCAAGTTCTTTCCAGGCACTAAGTTTCTATGAAAGCATAGCTCAGGGTCTTTTCTTGGCTTTGAACAGAGCAATTACTTGGCTTAACACGATATTCGAAGTACAGTGGCAAGTTCACAGATGCTCCTGGGTCTCAACCAACTTAGCGTCAACACATATTCAACAGATGGTCAGATGACATGTGTTAGGTGAAGAGAAAGCCAAGGTGGTTCCAGGTAGTGAGGAGGAAATGTAAAGGCACACAGGCAAGAATATGATAGTTTTAGAGATCCAAGTGGCTCAGGGTTGTTGGGGCAGGGAAAACCAAGGAGAAAGCCTTCAATTTTCCATTTCAGAAAGGAGGAGGCAAGAGCAGCATCAGTGATAATATATACCTACCTGACCCCCATGACACTGTATTATTGAGGAATATAATGGAAGTGGTCAGATCAGCACGAGTTGCTAAGACACTGGATGAGGCAATGATGGGAAGAGAATAGTCAAGTATGACTCCCTGGATTCTGGAGCCATTCACTAAGCAAGAAACATAGACAAATAGTTTAGTTAAAGATACTCTGAAAGTATCATAGGATAATTCTGAAGAAACTCAGATGGAGTTGTCCAAGAGGTGGTTGGAGACACTGGCCTAAGAGCTTAAGGGTCAGGTCTGGGCTTGGGAGCCAGAGTCGCTGAAATGCTTACGGCAAATACAATTATTAAGCTGCCCAGGGAGAATGTCCTGAGCAAAAGGAGAAGAGACGGAAGGGGACAAACAGCATTTGAGAAAAGGACTGAGGAAGAGGGGGTAGGCAGGGAAAACTGGGGACTTAACAAGGGCAAAGAAACTCCAAGAAAGGGAGGTGCCGTGGAAGCAAGAGAGTAAAATATTTCAAGGAGATTGTGTCAAATAGTATGCTTAGCCAGAAAAATTTCAGTGATGTGATAGGGATGAAAGTGAATAGCAGTGGGAGGAGGGGTAATTGAAAAATGAAGTAGAGACCGCAAATGCAGATACCTTTCAAGAAATCTGTACAGGGAAAGCATCTTCTCCCCATGGAGAGGGAGAGAAAGTTTCAGAGAGCTTCATGTAATGAGAGTGGCAACAAAATATAATAGCCATTGTGGAAAATGGAGAGGGCAGGTCTGCTTATCTGCGTAGTTCGTTGCAATGTCCTCGTCCCCTAAAGGGTGCCTGCCCCAGAGCAAGCTTGATAATGATTTGTTGAATGAGTCAGGGACATACAGAAGGTTTGCTGAGGGATTCTTAAAATCCAGTTGAGATCTGAGACCATACATCGGTCGTGATGGTGATTTTTATGGAGGTCAAGGTTTCCTCAGTAGTGCTCAGCGTCTTGGTACAGACAGAAGTTGAAAAAGAAAAGGGGTCTAGGTTTTGGTTCTGAAAGGCAGGCATGCCTGAAGGACAGGGTCTCGAGTCGGGAGATTCATCGAGGGATCCAAATATCAATAAGGAAGACAACATCTGGGAGGCCAGGTACATATAACAAGGGTCAAGTGGAGTTCAAGAGCCAGCATATTCATAGTTATTTCTGACTAAAAGTGTAATTTTTAAAAAAGAATAATACTCAAAGGCACTAGATTAGAAAATAACATGGGACAGCTCTATAGAATCTAGTACACAGGCCTGGGCACCTGGCAGATCCTTAAATACCTGTTGACATCATGAAATTCATTTGTATGGCCTCAGGCGAAGATTACTTTTGGTTTTACTTCATCTTCTCCTGTCACTCTACAGAACAGATTTTCCAGGAGATATCTACCACAGATGTTGAAAAGTTCTTTCTAAAATAACTACTCTTCTGTCATTCCAAGATGCAATTTCTGCATCCCTCACTGAGCATAATTATTAGAAAAAAAAAAATAAACTTCAGCTTCTAGTATCAACTTTAAATTATGTTATGGGGATATTATTCCCCAAGAGGTCCAGTTCTTCCAGTCTGATTTCCCAAGAGAATTCAGAGTGGAAATTTAGGCAGGTTTAATATGTCTTTGGAAAACTAGTATATTCATCCATTTTGCTCTTTTCTTTCAATTATCTTCACATTTCCCCCCAAATCCTGGATTTCTCAATCTTTGAGGAGACCGCTATTATTAATGTGTATGAATATTTCCCTTTCAACATAAGGAATACAATTAATTTCCCTGAGTAAACTGTTTTATAATTATTCACTTTTATTCTTCTAATTGCCTCCTCTACCTACCACCTTCCATTTTCCCTTCAGCCAGGCAGACACAAAGTAAGTACCAACTACCAAGGTCCAGTGCCAGGAAGAGGGCCATGACGCCACGCTATGTTACAGGTCAATTCAAATCCCTTTGCAAGATTTGCCTGAGAGCCTGGAAACAAAGTTTTCACCAGGTTGTTGACTTTTGATACATTTCCTCTGTTTTGTCTTGTATTTATTTATGGACAGTTAAATTAAGATTACCCAAACTGTGGCATGCAAAACCACGGAAATAATTTTCTCCATTCCTCTATATCCTGATATTGCTGAGTATGACGCGGGTAAAAAATAAATTTTTTTACAAAAGTATGCATGAAGATGTAAACGTGACAACAACAGTTTCTTGGAAATTTACTATTTAATATTGTTTTTTGACGTGGAAATTTGGGTATGTCTTTTATGCTTATTTCAATTTCATACGAGCAAGAAAAAGCTGTTAAAAAATCTGTGTTCTCTGTATTATGAAAATTGCACACAGATATGTAAGGTTGCAAAGGAAATTATACTACAAAGAATGCTTAGGATGCAGCAAAGCAGGATAGAGCAGGTATTCTTGTTTTTTGTGTGTCTGCCACTGACATAAAATAATAGTTTCAAATGTGTCAAATAAAAACGATTTCAAAGGAAACCAATTATGTTGAAATAGTTACAATATTAAAAGTTGAGGTAGAATAAAAGTAAGTATGTGCTTTTTCTAACACATCAATGACAAGATCCACTGACCTTGTAACTGCTATAATTTTAAAGTAGTGATTAGCATAAACAATTATTTCACGATTTCTGCAGCAATGGTAATAGGATATGAAAATAACAGTGATTGGGGTGCCTGGTGGCTCAGTCAGTTGAGTGTCTGACTCTTGATTTCAACTCAGGTCACAATCTCACAGTCGATCATGAGATTGAGCCCCGAATCAGGCACCAAGCCAAGAGGGGAGCCTGCTTAAGATTCTCTCTCTCTGCCCCTCCCCTACTCACATGCATGCTCTCTCTAAAATAAAATATCAGTGACAAAAGTTACAAGTACTACTAATGCTACTAAAGTTTGATTTTTTTCCCCTCTCAAAGTCATGGACCCCTCCTGAAGCTAAGACCCCTGAACTGGTGGATAGTAAGCGAATCTTTCAAAGAGCTTCACTTAAGTATATTTATTCATTTAAGTATATTCAACCTAAGCCTTCTTTTAAGAAAATATTTTACCTTGTGAGAAATTTTCAGAAATAAGGCAATTTGTACCTTGAGTTCCCCTCTGAGAGTTATACAAATTAATTTGAAAAAGTCCTCAAAAACTACACTAATTTAACACTATGTATTAGTATTAAAATTAGTGAAAAGAGTTCTAAGATGAACTGTACACATTTCTATGTTACTTCATTTTTTTTAAATTACATTCTCAAATGACCCTGCCTAACTCCAAACAGTGAGCAACTATGTATTCTGAAAGAAATCAACTCAAATACCAAGAGAATCTAATTCAATCTAGAAAAAGATAACCATTGTTCAAAATTCTCATACCCATACTCACAAAAGCTAAAAATAAAACCATTGGACACTAATATTAAAACATTGAAAATGTCATGAATCACTGTCATTTGGGTTCCTGTAAATTGCAATAAGTTCAATTAAATCATGCAAAATGTCTGAGTCAGGAGGGAGAGAAAGTAAGAAAAAGAGAAAAACGAAGGGATGGAGTGATGAAGGGGCAGTGGGTGAGCAAGACAGATGGACTACACAAAGTATACTTTGGAGTTACAAACCAAAGGAGCCCAAACTCAGCTTGAAGGCCTACTCCAAACAGTTCCAAATGGGTTTCCCCCCAGTATTGCAATTCTCTATTCTTAAATATTTTAGTGTCTATTTAACCAGTAAAACAATAGATCTTTCGAGCATACAGAGATGACAGTGGGGCACACAAAGGAAGGAATGGAAAGAACATAGAAAAACATAGGGCAAAAAACAAAAACAAAAGCAAAAACAAACAAACAAAAAAAAACACCAGGAAATTTAAGGTGCCAAGACAAAAAATACAGAATATAGCATTATCAAAAATGGTTTTAGTTGAAGTCAAAGTAGCATGAACATAACCCAGTTAGGCTTAGAACTTTGAATTTCTTCTTTCTTCCAGATTGTCAGTGGGCAGACCATCTGGCATTTGGACACAAGTTAAGGTATGGATTACACATTAGTATTTTCCTCGAGTCATTAGCTCATTTAAAGATTTTTATCCTTCAAACCTCAGAAATTGAACTAATTTTTTTTTAACAAGGTAAATACTGTAGCTATGGCGGTAAATTTTAGGTTAAAGTGAGACACAAAACAAAGAATTTTGATTTATTGTGACCAGCAGAGAGCAAGTTTTACTGTGAGTGGTCATCTCAAATATTTGAAGATAAAAATTATATTCAATGAATAATACTTTGATACTATTTTCCCTGTGTATACTTCATAAACTACAAGAGACTCATGAGTCATCAGCCAGTTTTTGTCAGAAGATTCAAAACATCCTGCACATTCTGTATCTTTTCCCAAAAACTTCCTCCTTTGAGAATTGTAGTTATTACGCAGTGTCTAGTGCTATTATTGTAACTATGAAATAATTTTTTGAAATCCTTCTAAAACGAATGGAAACTTTTCTCATAATTAACAGCATGCCAAATGATAAAGTATTTTCTTAAATGGATGGTTTCCAAAACAGTAAACCTAGGCCAAATCCTACGGGCTATTTGAAAGATATCCAGCTAAAGAAATCGAAAGTGTCTCCTACTGTAAGCACTACTATAGTGGACACTATAAAGATCATCTGAAACCATGGCTGCTTTTAATGGTCTAAAACCTGAGAAGGATAAGATATAGATCACTTTGTAATGGATCTCCTCCCCTCTCTCCTACACTCCAGGACATCCTTCTCCTGCATCATCACCAATAACAATCAACCAATATATGTCATTTCTTTTTATTTTTTAAATATTTTTTTGTTTATTTACTTTTAAGAGAGAAAGAATGTGAGTGGTGGTTCAGGCGGGGGGACAGATTGAAGGAGACACAGAATCCAAAGCGGGCTTCAGGCTCTGAGCTATCAGCATAGAGCCCAATGCGGGGCTCAAACTCATGAACCATGAGATCATGACCTGAGCCAAAGTCAGACACTTAACCAACTGAGCCACCTAATTGCCCCTAATATATCCTATTTCTAAAAACATCCCCCTTCAGCAAAATTCCTTGAATACAATAGCCTAGACTTCCAATCTTCAATTCCTCTCCTTTCATTCTCTCCAGAACCCACTTTAATCATACTCTTATCCCCCTAATGACACCAAAAGTATGAGGTCACCAATGACCTTCACAGGACAATGTCAACGGTCACCTCCCATGCACCTGTTTGGACTTCTCAGTTTCATTTGACCCATGATCATTCATTCGTTCATACTGAAACACTTCCTCCATTTGGTTTCCAAGCTGTCTCTCTTTAGTGGTTCCTTCTCCCCCATCACTGACTAGTCATCCTCCTCCTCTTCTTTTTTCTTTCTTGTAAAGTTCCTCTTCATTTTCTGACCTCTGTATATTGGACTAGTCCAGTGGCTCAGTTTTTGGAATACCTAAATTTACCTTCATCCCGAGCAATAGTTCCTAACTCTACATGCATATTAAAATCTGGTGGGAAGCAGGTAGAGGATACTAATACCTTAGCCACCAGCCTCCCTCCAATTCCAAATGAATTAGAATCTCTGGGGGTAAAGTCCAGAGAGTGGTAATTTACTTCCTACTTGCTTTGCCCAGAAGCTCTTCCTCCAGGTCCCCAGGTTGAGAACCCCAGTCCTCGGAGATCCCATTCGTCGAACATTCTGTATCTTGATGATTCATAACATGTATCTTAGGCTGCAGACCATTCCACTGAATTCCAGACACCTCTATTCAAACAACTATTTCATATCACCAGTTAAATAAAGAGTATCTCAAATCCCTGACCAAAATCCTTATCTTCCTCTACCAACAAAATCCTGTTCTTCCCATAGCCTTCTCATTTCTATTAATGGCAACTTGTTACTTTAGATTGCTTAGGCAAAAAACAAAACAAAACAAAAAAACAAAAAACAAACTAACAAAAAACACCTCAGGAGTCATCCTTAAGTTCTATCTTTCTCTGAAATCTCACTCTTCAGTAAATCTTACTCCGCCTTCCAAATACCTCCTTATGCAAAAACATCTCACCACTTCTACTGCCAGCCGGATCCAACACAGCTATCTCCCACCTGAAGTACTGCAAAAGACACACAGTAGGCCTCTTTGGTCCTTCTGTACCTGCAGTGAATTATCAGCACAGAGGCAGGTGATGCTTAAAAATGCTAACCTAGGGGCGCCTGGGTGGCGCAGTCGGTTAAGCGTCCGACTTCAGCCAGGTCACGATCTCACGGTCCGTGAGTTCGAGCCCCGCGTCAGGCTCTGGGCTGATGGCTCGGAGCCTGGAGCCTGTTTCCGAGTCTGTGTCACCCTCTCTCTCTGCCCCTCCCCCGTTCATGCTCTGTCTCTCTCTGTCCCAAAAATAAATAAAAAAGTTGAAAAAGAAGAAAAAAAAATGCTAAGTTAGACCACGTCATTCATTTGTTCAAAATCTTTGAAGGTTCTTCAGGCTCCCCATTATCTGCACCACCTTCACTGTTAAGTGTCTTAATTTACTTCTAGGAACAACACAAGAACTGACAGGATTTTCTTACCATCTTTCTTAAAAGCTTGAGGAAAAGGATCACAATTTTTGTCAGATTCTCAAAGAAGCCCGTGAGCCAAAAATGATCAGAATTACTTTGTAAGAGACTATCATAATATTTCAATTTATTACAGGTTAGGTTTTAACCTTTGCAAGCTTTTACCTACAAGAGTAATTCAGTCAAAGGTAGGCCATGTGAGGAGTGCCTGGGTGGCTCAGTCAGTTGAGTGTCTGACTCTTGATTTCAGGTCAAGATCTCAGAGTTTGTGAATTTCAGCCCTGTGTCCGGCTCTATGCTGATAGCACTTTTGAGCCTGCCTGGGATTCTGTCTCTCTCAAAATAAATAAATACACTTAAAAAAAAGAAAAAGAGTAAGCCACATTACAAGATAAATTTACTTTATATATATATTTTAAAATTCACCTGTCTTCTATTTTCCTGGATGATACAGTGGTTTCTTTACTCATCTTTCCTACACTTTTCTTCTTCTTCTAATGTTTATTTACCTCTGAGACAGAGATAGAGTGCAAATGGAGGAGGGGTAGAAAGAGAGGGAGACACAGAATCCAAAGTAGGATCCAGGCTCTGAGCTGTCAGCACAGAGCCTGACACAGGGCTGGAACTCACCAGTAATGAGTTCATGAGCTGAAGTTGGCTGCCGAACTGAGCCACCCAGGCGCCCCTCTTCTAATTCTTTACCTGTTTTTGTGTTCATGTATTTCCTTTCTTATACTATACATATATAGAGGCTAGGATTTAAATTCAATTAAGGGTCTTGCCAAACTAAAGTATAAGAAGCTATCAACTTACATCCACTTGTGAACTTGTGATCCAAAAGACAACAGTCAGAAGTTTGGAACTCAGAATCACAAATGCCCGCCCTGTGAAAGCCTCCCATTCAAATGGCAGTTAGTGCTCCTGGAATGAGGTCGGAGTGAGGGCTTGAGATAGGCTTTTTAATCACTTTAAGTTACATTTCCTCATACCCAGTCATTCCACAGAGGTTATTCAGAAGTCTTCTAAGATTAATCAACCACACCACAAACAGAGTGGAGTCATCTAGGTTAACAATTCAGTAAATGCTTTTCTGGTTGCTCAATTCTCTTGCCTTGTTAATGGATATCCAACCACATAAAGAGCTAAACTCTAAAGAACCCATGTATGCTGGCTTGTCAAGAAGTTAATGTTACTACCTTTTTATGTATTCAAACTTTTCCTCTCTCCTTGATCCTTTCCATCGAAAAGTAAACACATTCAAAGCTTTCCCATCTTAAAATGAAAAACAAACTCGCTGGACCCACACTTCCACCCTGGACTTGAGCCTTTCTAGAACTACTGTTGCCCGTGTGTTTCCTCAGTGTTCCATAGCCTACATCATTCTGGTTTCTCCATGCAAATGGTTCTAAATTACGTCACCAAATGATGTCCACAATGAAACCCATAAAATATTTCAGTATTCATCCCGCTGAACCTGTCACTGATCTGGCACAGTCCCCTTCCTACATTCTTGCCCTGGCCTCCGTGGCACTATCCTTTCCAATTGTTTTTCTCAGCAAGATAATCCTCTTCTTTGCCTCTGAGGTCTCCCGAGGGCTATCTTATCAGTATCATGGCCTCACTCTGACTCTATTTAACATCACCTGTGGAGAAAAATCTGAACTTTTCCATGCGATTGTCTCCCAAGTGCGCAAGCTGAACCCACATTCCCCTCCCACCAAGCTGGCTGGCCTCCAGTGATCTGAGTCAGTCAGTTTTCCGCCATCTGACTGTTTCTCATAAATCTCTTCTTAAGAAAACTCAACCAGATTTAGTTTCAAATATTCCCTCCATGAGAATATCAGTTAGCATACTTGGGTTTAACTCCTCCCAAGTTCCAACTATATATTCCCAAATGCTCTTGAATTGTGTATCATCATTTGAAATCGAACAGTTCTAAAACTCAACTCATGGTCATCCTTAAACTACACTGAGCTATTCATGATTTCCTCATTTCTTTTCCCTTTTCCAACTAATTGAACTAGAAAATTAATGACAGTCCTGATTCAGATGCAGGTCTGACGGCTGTTCAGTTCTACTCAGTTTTAACCCAGCCCTTAATCCTGAAACCCTAAAGAAAACCTCTGCTTCTCAGTTATCACATTCAGTCCAACTCACAGGGTAGAAAACAAAGTTTGCTCTAGAGAAGCCTGGCTACTGTATCCCCTAGTGCTGTTTCACGTACACACACACACACAAACACCACCTAAAATTCTCATCATCAAAGAAAGAATTAAAACCATGGTGTACGAATAGGGTCACAAGATCTGTTCAATCCTTTCCATTTAGCCTATTATTCTGAAGCTGGGTTTCTAAATGGTCTGTTCACCCTGCCACCCCACACCCCAGAGCTTCCTGGCCAATCTATCTCTATCTTCATTGTTTTATTTCCTCCCCACCCATCTCCTGAGTGAATGCTAAACTAATTTAGATCATTAGAACAGTGGCCTAAGCAACTTGTCTACAAAACCAAAAAGCCAAAGGTGAAGGAAGTAAAATCCATACATACCTGATGGCTTCTCTTCTTTAACCTGGCCTGCAAAACTGTAAGCTATTTCAAATGAAGCTATCTGAGGCCTCTCTGTTCCAAATGTTAAATTATACGTATTTCAGAACCTTATAAAATCTTTTCTTTGATCATTAAAAGGATGGGTAAGAGAATAATTTACTATAGAATATCAATTATATAGTTAACCTATTTGCCTAAAATCTACAGTGTATTCAAGTATCTAGAAACATCATTTATTAAAAAAAAAGAAAAACTCACATTTTATAAGCACTTTGGATAGATAATTGTTTCAATTTTTTTTTTTAAAATCTGATTAAATATCTCAAGTAAATAAAAAGAATGATTTCTACTTTGAGATCAACTTTGATCATGTCTTCTTTCCTCACGTACCCATCTACTGTATGACTCTTGTTCCATTTAGTTTGTTGGTTGAGCAGTGAAATTTACTAAAAGCCTGTTTTCCAATGGACTGGCAAATACTGCCTCAGAAAGCAGAGTTCTAAACCTTTCTCCCACACAACCATTTTGACATGGAATGGAAGGCACTGTGCCTGAGAAAACAGAACAAAACAAAACATCATCCAAGCAAACTAAGTATTTTGAGGAAAGCAGAAACCTATCTTGCCAAAGTCAGAGGAGGTGTGTTTCTGGAAGCTCAAATTATAACACTATAGTCCTCTCATAAAATCCTATTATCCTTCCACTAAAATACTTGTATTTCTACAATTACAGGCAAACCTGACATTTTATGGGGGAAAATGAATGTAAGATTTTATAGTATTATGTAACTAAGAATGAACAATTCAATTTGAATTTTACTTTTTTTCCCCCTTGTTTTTAGGATTTGGCAACATGTTGTTGACTGAAAATCACAAGGAATAATGAAGAAACAATGGGGGTAAGAGGCAGAAGTTCTGAGTTCCAGTCCTACCCCAGTAGAATTTTTGTCTCTGACCTCTGATATTTGCACTCTTATCTTTCCACACTCTCTCCCTCGAGGATTGAAGCCTTTCTGAGGTTTCAACCACAATGTCTATGGAATGTTAAAGAACAAGTACCTGTGTTCTCAGGTTTATACTCCTTACTTGCTTCAACACTTATTACAAGCCAGACTCTAGACTGTGCTGGAAATAAAAAGAATGAGACAGAGTCTTGGCCTTCAGTGAAATTACATTTTAGTGCAGGCAGGAAGACAAACTTCAGTATCATTGGGTATGTGGAAGGTGCTATGGGGACACAAAAGAGGGGCAATTAGCTCAAAACTGGGCATCAGGAGATGATGCCTAAGTTGAGTTCTGAAAAAAAATGTACACAGGTGAAAAAGGCAAGGAAAAATACGAGAGCATTCCACGTTGAGGGGAGACAAGAAGGAAGGGCAGTTACTTGAACCCCTTAACCACATGTACAGGGACCTCTAACCAACGGAGTAAAGGCATGCTTTGAAACACATGGACTTGTGCCAACGTTTGCAGATGGTGAGGAGGGTAGGGGAAATGATGAGGTCAAGGAAAGATATTTTTACCATTTCACCAGCAATTCTCAAGAAAGGCGGGGCAGGACATATCTGATCACCTCCTGAGCTTTTCACACTTTCATGCTCAATAGTGCCACATCCACTTTGAAGGCTGTGTGCCCCACCTGCTCCTACTCCCGCTAAGGTGCCCTGTCCCTCTGGTATACCGTGAAAAACTGCCACACTACAAATACAAGGGGAAATACGTGGAAAAGGGGGAGGAAGAAGAATCTAAAATGATAGGTCAGAGAGGAAGGAAACCAAGAAAATAGTTTGAAGAAAAGGAAGCAGAGAGAACCAGTAACATTGGAAGACTGGGCTCAAGTCCATCCATAGTCCCAAAAGATTCCTAGAGGTTGGTAGCATCCCAGCTCAACAAGTCCAGAGTAACTCATCATGTCAGGTATGGCAATAGTTTATTTCTAACATACTAAAAGTTGTGAAGGCACTATGCGTGCAGGTGCTTAATAGATAGCAATATTGAACAGGTAAGAAGGCATCTGGTTTGAATAACTGCAACCATGGAATTTCTGCATTATGGAGAGAAAATTTTTTTCAAAGAAATGTATACTGGATATTAAATGGTGTCCTTCAAAGAGACTGCTTTAAAGCTTCAGAGGAACAGGACATCCCAGGGGTCCTGTGGACTTCCCCTTTGTCACATTTCCACTCTCATGGCTAATTTAGCTTCTATCACAGTAAACTGTTTATGATTACCTGAACAAACCACATTAATTCCTAACAGCCTTGAATGTCTCTCTCATCTATCTATTGAGCGTCCACCCAGGCATTGCCTTCTTCAGGAAGTTAACATTCTTAACACTTGTGAGCTCCTTAATGATGACAACAGTGATACTTATCAGATGCTTCATCTGGGCCAGACTGCCGTTCTAACTCACATGAATTTGGCATCAACTCAACTCCTCTTTACGACAATTCTATGAGGTAGGTACTAATAATAGCCCCATTTACACTTAAGACACTGAGGTACAAAGCCTACCCCAGGACACATCACAGGTCAGTGGTAAAGCCAATAGTTGAACATAAGCCGACTAGTTTCAGAGTCTGTGGTCTAATCCCTAGGCCACACAGCCTGTGTGTGATTAAAAATGGGACAGATCCTAGGTACTGCTATATACACAAGGCTCTTGGCTGTCTTGTTCAATTTAAGTTCAATGAGCTTTGGGGTTGGAGAAGTATATAAGATGGCATATTAACCCGAAAGGTATAAAGTCTATTCTAAAAACACCTTTGCTGAAACTTAATTTTCACACAAATATATAGCTGTAACTGGCATACCTCAAATGTGTTAGATTTACCATTCCTAGGGTAAGAAAAGTGTCTTAGAGTCTAATGAAAACCCTTGGCAATTTGAATATTGCATGATGCTAAATTATCCTATAATTATTTGAGAGGTCAAGAATCTTAAACATTTAGTCTTAAAACTCTCCACATGGGTGATGCAATCAGAAAATTTAAGGATGTATGAAAATATTTTTACACAAAACAAGTAGAAATCTACGTATTTAATAAACTTTAAATAAAAGGTACAGTATTTTCCAACACGGGTATTTTTTTTCCTCTATTGCAAAAAAGGAAATTTTTAAAATAACATTTTTTTATGAATATGAGCACCTATTTTATTTTGCAGTACTGGTTTCAAGGAAGAGTAGGATAAAATGTGTTCAATAAAACACTGTATCACTTATTAACTGGTGGGAAACTCTAATTTATAATGGTGCCCAGCACTAAAGCTTCATAAAAAAATTTGAGTCACCTCAGCCCAACCTCTTCGGCACTTTAGTCTGGAAGGAAAGGGAAACAAGCCTAGGGCAAAAGTGTGAGAATTGTTTTTATAGTTTTAGTAGGAAAAGCTTCAAGAAGGCAAATGTATACTAAGATCCTTGCCTCATCCACAGATAACACCATCAACATCAGATGCGATGCGGGAATGACCAGTAACTACCTTTCTCATAAAGACTTTCAGTAAGGCAAAGTATCAGTGGTTAGGGGCATAGATTGTGGAGCCAGAAGGTCTGGGGTTTCATCTTATTTCTACCACCTGTCAATTGACTTCAGTGGGTTCACCTGACCCATCTCTGCCTCAGTTGGCTCTTTTATAATAAGACAATTACATAGAGCTGATTAACTTAAAGTGCTGTTGGGAGGGTACAATGAAATCATGCTAGCCTAGTTTAAAAGAGAATGAACAATACACATTACTACTTGAGCTCAGTCCATAGATAACCTACAGTTGCATCTTACAAGATGTTGCCAACACACTGACTCAATTACGGGGCTGGGTAAGTCCTAAGCTCTGTGTGAGCAAGGGGGCCGACATCTTTTTTTTTTTTTTTTAATATATTTTTATTCAAAAACTTTTTAATGTTTAATTTTGAGACAGAGATGGCAGAGAGAGAGGGAGACACAGAATCTGAAACAGGCTCCAGGCTCTGAGCTGTTAGCACAGATCCTGATGCGGGGCTTGAACTCACAAACCATGAGATCACGACCTTAGCTGAAGCTAGACAACTGAACCACCCCAGCACCCCAAGGGGGCCCACACCTTAAGGGTTTTTCAAAATTTGGTCTGCAAAGAGGCCCTTACTTTTTTTAATGAAGCAAAATAAAATAGTTTCATATTTAATTCCATCTTCTGAACCAGAAAAAACGCCCCCCTGTCAATATTATTTATGTGTAACACAAAAATAACCACAGGCACCGTTTGTCTAGAAATCACACTGTCAAACTGTGGTTAGCTGTCTGAGCTGAATTGAGTGAATATTATTTTGCTATTCATTTGCTCCTGTTACTGTAGGAGGAACAGGCATAGACAATAAAGACTTAAGAAAATGTAACAAAAAGAAAGTGAGAAAACAATTAAATCTCTCATTTTTAAAAAAGTACTTTGTATCCACTTTTATCAGTGTCCTAAATCAAGGCTGTTCAAGACCTACTGTTGTGACATACCTCCTGAAATCCAGATGCTCTCCCTGTTCATCAGAACCATTCCTGCCATTGCCCGGGCCTACTCAGCAAGTATTAAATTTCTGCTCAACCAGGAATCACATTCTGCAGAGCAAGAAACCTGCGCTGAAGTGAAGCAGTTTTGCTGTGGGGATGGCATCACAGAATCCTGAACTCAATCTAACTTGGAAGATTCCTACTCCAAACCATTTCATAGAAAAAGCAGCCCCCTGAGAAATGCAAGTCGCCCAGCTAGCTGGTGGCCGGCACTTTGTCATTTCATTTGCCATCTACCAGGTCTGTATTTTTTGTTTCCCTACAACTACATTGCCAGAGAATAAACTGAACTTCAAAACTGAAAATCAGGAGTCAACTTTAAACAGCATCAAAAAGCATGAGGATGCCCAAGCTGGAGAACACAAGAAACTGGGACATGTTCATCTAGATTTGAGCAATCACAACAACATACAATCAGCTAAATCCTATACCCTTACAGCAACGTTCTGGATAGGATGACGTACAATATATTTAGACATCTTCATTTGTGTTTCACATTCCTCATTCCCCAATCCAACCTGGAAAAGATGTGGTGATAAAGAGGAGGATGACAAGGGACTTCCCTCATCCTTATCTCCCTCATACACTCACAGGCCTGGGAGAGAAAGGGGGAGAACACAACTCTATTTCATTTCAACACTATCGATTTTCCTCTTCCTTCCTATGTTACTTAGGAAGCTGCATTCTTCCATTAGAAATAACTTCAGACACAGAATTAAAAATAAACAAGGACAATCTAAAAGTTCCATAAGCTATTTCAGGTTGGATTGATACAATTGAGGTAGGACTGATACACCATTCTTTACAGTAAGTAAATATCAAATGGAAAAGAAGAGGTTAAGGCGGTAATAAGTAAATTCAAATGTATAAAACAAGTAGATTTCAATTATTTCACCCAATCACTGGGAAGCAAAGATACTCTAAAGAAAATTGCATTGCCTTCCCAACTCCTTGGAGAGCCAGTTTAGTTAACAGCCTACCTCTGCTTCCGAGATGACCATACAGCTTGTATGTCAAACTCATTTTAAAGTGTCAATCATGTCCCTTTCAATCTAATTAGTTTGGAAAGTAGTGTCACTGACCTGGAACTATGCAGACCACTTATTATCATATCATTTGATCAACCTAACACTTTACCTCAGTTGAGTCTAGGACACCTGTAGCCAAAATGTAATATCCTTTCTCCCGCTCCTTACTGGTAACTCTCAATACAATTTCCTATTTACAACTCAATTTATCTCTATGAATAAGCATGGCCAACTTCACAGAGGCATCCACAGAATTTGCCTTATTTAAAATTTCATGGTAATTAAAATTGAAAGGTAAGGGGAATTAGAAAAAAAGAATCACATATAGATCTGAACCAGAGGAGGAAATATATACCTGTATCTGTATCTAAAATGCAGATGTGAGGTTTTTGATCCCCAAGAACTGCTAAAAGGAGAGGAAAGAGGAAGAATAGAACAACCTGGATAGGCTGGGCGAAATCTGGGACCTTACACATGGTAGGGAGGCTATTCTTCTCTAACAAAACATAACACAGCAAGCCATTTTTATGAAAGGAGTCTGTGGGCTGTAAACCCATCATCGGATGGGTTTGTGTTCTAATAAAAGCTTTCTCACGTTCATAGTATTTAACCTGACTTGAACCTGGCCAAGGACAGGATGAAGCACATTGAAGACCTAATCAGTAATTCCCCAGAGGTCAAAGAACACCCATGTACCTCGGGAGGAGAGGCCACAACCAGACCAAAGTGAATGGGCAATGAGGTGGGCCTGGAGGGGTAACAACACCGGGGGCTGGAAGATGCTCCTCAGTGAAGCAACAGATCACCGGGCCCATCCCTGGTGAGAGGATGGAAATTACCTAATCCTTTCCTCATTTTACTTGTGCGTATTTAAGGACTGATTTGCAAGACAAAAATACAGGCAAGTCATTTCTGAACCACAGGACATCATAATGAATCAGGGACAGAGAGAACACATGCACACACCACCAGAATGCTGCATTCGTATGTTCAGATGTGGTATTAAAAAAAATAGGTATATGAGTTCTATTTAAAGTCCTGACTGTTCACTCTAGAAGACAATAATCTAAAGCAGGATGTCAGTTGCTAACACTTCCTTTCCAAGCCTGTGTTTCCCTAGGCAGATGTTGCGTTTTACCAAAACTCCTGTTTGAAAGGTAAGCAAGATTCTTCATTCATGTTTGCTTGATCAAGTAGTTATTGGTGAATATGATTTTACATCCGGTCAAATAAAATAAGCATGTATCTCAAACGTACCTTCAGGTGAAGAGCCTGTCTTTTGGGAAAAGACAGCATTAACTTTACTCTTCTTACTGATATCACTGTTGACGGACAAGCTGGACTGAATTTTTCTGTGCATTTTGTTAGAAACAGGTGCTGAAAGTCTTCGATTATCCGCAGATACGTTTTTGGCCCCGTGGTGGTGAATTCCATTTCCGTTGCTGAGACTAGTGGGGCCATTCTTTATCTTGCCGCCTTCCTCCTCACTTGGCTCCTGTAGGGACGCTTGAAGCTGAGGCAGGCGCTGAGGTTGGGCTAAAGAACAGGAAAAGTTTTTCCAGTTAAAAAAATATTTGAAAATCATCAAAATATATGCAGTAACAGACTTTTTCTTTTTCCCCTGGGTTTCACCCGTGGTACTAAAAAATGGAAGGTGGAGAAAAAGGAAATATTAATTAACATGAACACAGAGAAAACAATTAGTACAAAAGGCAAAGTGGGAACAGGGTCATCAGAAGTGACTTGACACAAGGAATAGGAAAATAGCAGGAAAGACTTTTGTTTTTTTAAGAAAATTTAAGTTGGAAATCTGAAAAAGTTATTCCACACCCAATCAACAGCAAATGTTTGTCTTCTATGTACTAGGCTCCTCTTTAGGGTGCTGGAAACAGCAATATTATCTCAATATCTCTGTAATGGGCTAATTGTCTTTTGAGACAGAAGGGAAAGAACAATGAATTCAAGTGTCAAAGCTGGATAATAGAGAAGGAAATATAGTTGTTTTTCTTTTCAATTTCACTTCATTTTTTTAAAGGTTATTTATTTAAGTAATCTCTACACCCAATGTGGCACTTGAACTCAGGACCCGAGATCAAGAATCACATGCTTTTCCAACTGAGCCAGCCAGGCACCCCTTCAATTTTATTTTAAATCCTGGAGAAGAAAACCTTTTCTATATGTATCCTTCAATTTGATATAAAAATAAACCATTTATGAAAAGTTAGGAATAGAAGACACTTTCCTTAATCTGATAAAACACATCTGCCAGAGTTAAATGTCAGCACTATAGAAACACTCCCATTTAGGTCAAGACCAAGAAAAGGCAGCCCAGCTTCACCCCTCTTATTCGACATTACACTAGAGGTCCTGGCAAAAACAATAAATATGAAAAAGAAGTAACAGGTCTGAAAAAAAAAATGTTTTTGAGACGTATACCTAATTTGAATGTTCTAGGGGAAACTTAGGAGACTATAAATCTTGAAACACAAAGAATTTAACAAGGTATATACGAGATCAACCATATTAAAATAAAAAAAAAGTTCCTCTAGGCCAACAGAAACCAAATAGCAAATATACAAGAAAAAATGAACTCTTCACAATATCATAAACAAAACACAAACAAGCAAACTAACAAACAAAAAACAAAGCCAAGAAAAACACTGTTAAGAATTAAGCTAGGACAAAATGGGCAGAGATTTTCTGGCAAAAATTATAAAAATACTGAAGGACATTAAAGAATATACTAACTGTAGAGCATATAAATGTTAATTCTCCCCAATTTATTTATTTAGTGTAATTCCCATAAAACAACAGGCTTGTTGAGGGAACTTGACAAGCTGATTCAAGAATTTATGAGGAAGAGTAATCAACAATCACTAAAGAAATTTTCAGAAAGAAAACGAGGGTTGCAGCATTTGACTTACTACATATATAGTCTTATCAAAAAACCAACAGGAGCTAAAGCAGTGAGCTGATGGTTCAGACACAGACACATAAACCAGGGGATAAGCAGAGAGAGTTCCCAATAAAAATGTGTGCACACATTTAAGGGCATGTATTCCTTAACCAAATAAATTACGGGTGTATTAAATGCCTACCTATGAAAAGCAAAACCTTTCAGATTGAAAAAATATAAGACTATTTTAACATCATGACACTAAGGAGGGACAAACTAATTGGTTGTTTGGACAATGAATCATAAAAACAGGATGACTATTCATCATTGGTGTTGCCTGGCATTTCTGAACACCCTCATGGATTTTTGGTAAATTCCTCTATTCCATTCCTAGACTCCTGTGCAGCTAAAGGGCAGGCATGTGACCTAAGTTCTACTAAGCACAAGTATGACTTACATGCAGAATGGCCAATGCAAGAAGGCAGCCACCTCCACCAGAGAGGTGGAAACCCTCAGCACAGACCATGTGGAAAGCGTTTATTGGTCTCGGCAGTGGGGTGCAGTGTCTGATGTCCACTTCCTATCAGACCAATGAACCGATAGTCTAGCAGTGGGGTTTTCAACAAAGAAGCCCCATTGAATAGATGGGAATGATCTGTGGCTGTGTAACTCTTGGGAGGGCCTGTATGCTAATACATTTATTTTCTATTTAAATTAGCCAAAATGGAATCTAGTGTTTGTAGCTAAAGAGCCCTAACTCCCCCCACCCCCAGTGTTATTTTACATTCGTTCCATAATGAAATTATTAAAATCAACATTCACCTTGATTGAGTAGCCCCTAAGCAAAGCTATCCATCATCGCACTTCAGCAAAAACCACCAACAAAAACAATTTGTTCCCAAAATTTTACTATTTTATAATTTCCTGCAATTTCAAATCTAAAAGTGCTGTTTTAATTAATCTTTTCCATTTATGAATATGAGCAGTTATGAAATGTATATTACATCTGAATACTAAGAACTCTTCAATTGAGAAAAGTATTGCATGCAAAGCAGTCACAATTATATGTGGCATTGACCATGTCTGATTATCTGTGTTCTGGGGATTAGCTAAGACTTGGTATATATTTTTGACAAAGACAGTTTGCATTTGAGTAAATCTCTAGCACACATCGTTTACCTCCCTTCCTGTTCACATATCCTCTGTCTCTTGAAGAAAAACCTCTTAACATATCAAAACATGCTAACTCATGAATGTGCATATTTTAAGAAAAAAGACATTTTTTTTTACTTAACAAAAGCATGTTTTCGTACAAAATCTGTTAACATTAATACCTGATTTATTAAACTAACCTATGAGTTCCCTTAAAGTTTTTCAGTTCTTCAGTGATAAAGGAAAATGACTGTCTAAAAAGTAAAGTAATGGTGGTAAAATATATCAAAATATTTTGTTTTTCTCCTTACTCTTGATGAAAAAAACCTTACTTCTCTGTTTAGCAGCCATATATGCCCTTCTGTTAAGAAATATCGACAAGGCATCTGCAAAGGTAGATCTATTTCTTATGAGTGTGCAATCATTTGATCTAGAGATTAATCTGCGGCTCCTGTAACTTGTATCAACTAGAAGGACGCCCTAATGACTGCTATTGAACACACATAGTTATGCATATGTATTTAAAGGGATGCCAGAGAAGATAGTCAAACGTAATGTGGTGTTCTTTTCAGAGCACTTACCAGTAATTTCACCAAATAAATGGAATGTTTGGGCCACGTTTTCTCTGAAAAGAATATTTCAAAAGCAATCCGAGAGCTTGGTTAAATTGAAATATCCAATTGACCAATATTAAGGAGACTTCTTATCAACCAAAAATATCCTGTCACAGTCCATAATCCAAGATAAATTTAAAACTACTATGTAGTAGTTAAAACATTCCAATAAGTAAATTTTTTTAAAAAAAGGTGGTAAAAGACAACTATGTCTTGCCACCAAATTCTCAAACTGACAGATCTGACCTTTTTCTGCTATCAAAATTGACTATTTGCAAATTACCAGATATGGCTCAAGTGGTATTCAAACATATCCTTAATGATTTATCTACATTTCAATCTTCAAAATGATATCTATTTCTGTTGGCAGATAAATCAAAGTACATTCATTTTTGTTTCACTGTCCTCTAATTATTTTAACTATAGTTTGTATTATGGTCAGGTAACCAAATATTATCTCTTTATGCCAGTTTGGTTTTTTTTAATAGTAATAGTTTTTTTTTTATTAAAATAATTTCTTAGTTTTAGGATTTGGGCAGATACATACAGTATGTAAGTCAAATTAAAAATGGATAAACCCTAGGTATATTAGCTATATTAACATTTATTTTAAGTTCACTGCTAATTTTTCATGGCTGTGACTTGAATCTTAGAGTCAAATTCTAAGCAAAACCAAGTCAGAAACAGGATTTTATTCTCAAAGAACAAAAACATCTGACTGATTAAACCCTAACTACTTGGCTTTAAATAGATTTCTTTTCCTTATTGTGTAAAAGTTGTGTATGGCTTTAAAAAAAAAAAATACAGTAATATGGGAACGACACAATGCTTCTTAAAACACAAGTGATGCCTAGGGACCCTCACTCTCCCTTTAATGATCCACTGCTCTCATTCAGCTGTCTTTCTTTTTTCAAATCTTTACATATGTGACAGCTCTCAAAAGTAGACCATAGACCATCTGGCATTTTCCGAGGTGTAACTTGTGCAAATTCAGCTCTATTGGGAGCGCACTGCTATCTCCTGCCTGCGTTATAAAGGGACAATAGAATGTAGAACTTATGAGTTGTTTTGAATTATTCATTTTTTTGCCTGTATATTCAAGAAATTTTACAAACTCTGCATTTTGTACTACATAATCACATGCGTTAAAGGTACAAAGAAACTTTTTGACACCTCTTTTCTACAGAAAGCTGGCATTTTGTTTGATATGTGAACATTCAGCATCTGTTATATCATTCTAAACAGGATGGGTGCTTCTACAAAAGACCCCATTTTAAACTTACTCTATATGAGCAAAAAAATGTATTCTTGACATTCAGTAACTAATGCAATACACATCAAAATTTCAAATACCAGTTATATGAACATTCAGCATCTTCAAACCTGGATAGCATTGGTCACCCGCTTACCATATGTGTAAAGAATTTTTTTTTTACCAGTGCTCACACAATGCCGCATGATTGTAATTTTAATATCCGTGATGAATAGTTACAAATGTCTTAAGAAATACTGTGCTTTCTAGGTTCAAATGTTTTCAATCAGGGAGGAAACCAATAGAATTAAATCTAGTGATTTTCAATAAGAATAATAAATATGGGAGTAATGAGTCAATAGCATGAACTTCTTTTGATAATTTTTTTTAACTGGGTGATATTGCAGCAAGTAATAACTACACTTGCAACTGTAGCTGCCTGAGCGGCAATATAAAGCAACATTTTGTTATAGCATATAATCTATTAGCATGTGCAAGACCTCTTCAGTCACTGGTCTCTTGCACAAATCAGATTTAATAAAATTACAAAAGAATTCTCATACCACTTGCCCACTTTAAATGGTGGTTGTATGCATATGAAAAAAAGTTAAATGCTTAGAATTTAAAATTGTAACAAAATTATCAAAATAGAATATTGTTAGGGGGTGACTTGGTATAAACTGAATTTACTCTTCCCAGAGATAGGTGACAAAGCTTTTCTGGATGCCCAATATTATGTAACTCCATAGTCACTAAGAGACAGAGACAAACATGCACATGTGCACACATACTAAAATAGTAGAGATTATATATAAATAAAGTGGTGTTTTATTGTATATACACGTAATACACGTCAATACCCAATAGCTTAAAAAATCTCTTCGAGATGCACTAATGTGATAAAATTATCTTTGTTATAATGTAAGATTTAGGCTAAAATCAACTAAAATAAAAGTTAAAATAATGGCTAACTCTGTTCCTCAGCTTGATACAAGCCTTTCTCCGTGTACCCTAGATATACCCAGCATCTTAGCCCTTCCACAGTCTGAAAGCTCCTGGCATTTTCTACCTGTTTCCTTAGTTCTCTGCCCCCCCTCCCCACCCAAGGTCTTTCTGAAAATTTTGACTTATCTCTTGAGCCTCTGAACTTTTTCATCACGTGTTATGTTTGCCATCTTCATTTTATTTAATGTATATATTAACATAGTGAAATATATTTCGCAATTGTGTCCTTTTTGGAACATTGATCGGTTTGAGAAGCCCAAATTCTCTCCACGCAATTTGAAGTGTACAAGATGGAAGAGACTCTCTTATGATGAAAGCATTTTTAACAGTAATTCATCACTTATCAGTGGTAGGGGTTGCAAATACTTCCCAAACAAAAGGATAAAACTTGACAAGTTGTTTGGAGAATCAATCATTAAGAAAGTCCTTAACCATAATGAAGAAGAGCTCAAAGGAGGGAGGACTGCTAGCTTTTCCTCAATTCCATGCTCCCCATTGTCCCGGGTTCTTGGCTAACCCATTTCCCAGTCTTCCTTGCAGTTAAGTTCAGCCATGTATTCATGTTCACTCTGAAAGAATGAGAGCAGAAATTATTTCCGCCACTTCCAGGCCTGGGCCTAAGCCCTGGGTGTGTCCTCTATACTTTCCTTTCTTGCACTAGCCAGCAACCCAGCTTTGACCACAGCAGTGGGAAATATCTTAGGCATTTTGGAGAAAACAAACAGAAGGAATCTGCATGGCAGCAGGGAGAAGAGCTTCTCACTGACCTAGTATGCTCATCTTATACTGTTCCATAAGAAATAAACTTTTAGGGGCGCCTGGGTGGCGCAGTCGGTTAAGCGTCCGACTTCAGCCAGGTCACGATCTCGCGGTCCGTGAGTTCGAGCCCCGCGTCGGGCTCTGGGCTGACAGCTCAGAGCCTGGAGCCTGTTTCTGATTCTGTGTCTCCCTCTCTCTCTGCCCATCCCCCGTTCATGCTTTGTCTCTCTCTGTCCCAAAAATAAATAAATAAACGTTGAAAAAAAATTAAAAAAAAAAAGAAATAAACTTTTATTCAGTCATGGGATTAATGCTGGGACTCGCTGTTATAAACAATGTTACCAAACATTACAGCTTCTATCAAATCCTATTAACAACGACGCAAATTCTAAATACATATATATGAACTGCCCCGAGCCCAAATGACTTAAAAGATACCACATTTCACTAGAAAGAAACAGTACATTAGTAGCAGTAGAAAGACCACTGTCAAACCCACAGCCTGGGGTTTGTCTTAGAAGACAGTAGCTGAGCTAGCTTTACCATGCAGAAGCCAGTTATTACTGAGGGATAGTCGTGCATCATGCAGTTCTGCAGGAAAAGTCTCCCAGCATTACTCTGCTGCTCAAAGACAATTTTTAGCCTCACCATGGCTGGTAGGAAATCCAGTAGAGTGACCACCATCCCATTTGGTCAGGACTAAGGGAGGTGCTGGGATGCAGAACTCTTAGTTTTTAAAACAAGACAGGTGAACCGGGACAAATTGGTCACCTTTACATCAGGAGCAATTTGTACACAATTGCTACCGTTTTCCTCAAATGAGACACTGGCTTTAGCAGATGGTGGGAAGATAGGTTTTCAGTGAGACTCACGAGGGGTTGAATTCTAGAGTCGGTATTTCCCCAGTTCTGTAAGCTTGAGAAAGGTACTTCATCTCCCTGGGCACGAGGCCCTTCACTAGCAAAATGAGATAAAGTGACAGGTCCTCATGGGTATGGACACTTCATTAGCACTTTCCAGTTTCGTACCACAGTTACTCTCTTCCCTTACCCTTCCCTACATAATTTTCCTATCATTTCTTTCTGATTTACTATTAGGCTTTTTTTTTTAATTCTGTTACTAGGGGTTTTTCCCCCTATAAATCAATGCAAGACCTTTTTATGAAATAACAGGTTTCAAAAAAAATACACAGTATCTTTCATTGTTCAGAAAGAATAATGACTTGATTGAAAAATATATTAAAAAATAAGGAAAATCATTGGCATTTTAAGATTTACATGTTTTACTGAAAAGTCCCCAGCAGTAAGCCAATGAACAAACAATTTTTATTGTATTCCCTCCAAGTGTAGCTTTTCTTGAATGCCTGTTTCCATCCCCAGATGAATGACAAATTTGGCCTTACTTTATGCCAGCTCTTACACATCATGGATTCTAGCTAATTTATGTGGATAGCATGAGCCCACCACTCGTACATTTGAGAAGAGTATATTTTTCAGTTTAAGGTAGCAAGTTTCATTATGGATTGTTACCTACAAGCTTTATTTATGTACTAACAGATCACACGGTCTTCTGATATAATCCCATAGTGAAGATGGGGTCGTTCTGCTACGGTAGGTATCCCTATGTTTTCAGGTATTTCCACCATTTGATTCAACTGATAGAATATCCTCTACTTATAATTATTTGCAACTATAGGATACATATCTAAAAAAAAAGTGCCTATCTACTTACATTTAAAAAAAAAATATATATATATATATATATATATATTGCCTAAGCAGCCTTTTCTTGTAGGAGAGAAAACATACTAATAAAAAGGCAACACAAAGTCACACTCTTCCAGAAACCTATTTTACATCCTAAAATTTTATTGTTTTTTGTTTTTTAAGTTATAAAAGGCACTTCTTTGCTTTAAGAAAAAAAAAACAATTATTGGGCAAGCAGAAGTTTGAAAAATCCTATAATTGTGTTACGTCTTAACAAATAGAATCTCTCCTTGGAATTCTGAAAACAGTAGGAAGACAAGCATCAGAGAACAACTATTCATACTTCAACCTTCAGACCATAAGTTAAATATTTCTTTGACCTTGCTGGTGTTTCACCATAGGTTTAAAGAAAAAGATTTTTTTAAAAAAATATTAATACCATGTTTATAAGTAATCATTTTAAAAGCACCTGATTATTGAGGCACCTGGGTGGCTCAGTCGGTTGAGCATCCAGCTTCACCTCAGGTCATGATTCATGGTTTGGGAGTTCAAGCCCTATGTGGGGCTCTGTGCTGACATCTCAGAGCCTGGAGCCTGCTTGGGATTCTGTGTCTCCCTTTCTCTGCCCTTCCCCAGCTTATACTCAGACTCTGTCTCTGTTCTGTCTCTCTCAAAAATAAACATTAAAAAAATAAAAATTAATAAAAGCACCTGATTATCTATCACAATGGAATAGGACACATTCACATATCTTTAACATATCAGAAATACCTTATTTAACCACATGCAGCATCTACAAACTTCAAACAACATACACTGCAGTAAAATTAGTGTTGGTAACAACTAAGGTAAGTACACACTGAAAACCCCACATATCTGACACTCCAGAATCCATCTTGAGGTTTTATATACTAATTACAGATTTCAAGGACCACAAAGCATGTGAGAACACCTCCCATTAAGAAGCATGCAGCACTCTTAGGCTTCAACTAAAGATACACATTGACACACTTGGGTAGATGCAGAATTGCTTTCTGAAATAGGTCCTGGATCACCCCTGCCTTCAAGTGACTTTAGCCCTCCTCCATGGGATGAGGGCTCTCCAGTAAGGCAAGGATACAAGTCAAAAAAACCTTGAAACCAAGAACTCTGATCCAGTATAAAAAACTGCATCAAGAGTAGGCTATTAAAGTGTGAAACTAGTTAAGTAAAGCCAAGAATGGGGAAGATGAGAATCAATACATCCTACCCTAGAAAATCAGTAGTCACTGTGAACCAGTAGCAAAGTAGTGCATTGAAGTGAGTAGCCATCAGTTCTTAGAACAGAAATCATGTGCATACTGAGGCTGGAGCTTCGGAGTACTCTGCAGAAAACTCACAAATTGGTATATCGGACTTCTTATGGCCTTCGGTAGCTGCTGCAATAAAACAACAAACTCCGTTCTAACTGGCCATGGTAACAGCCACCTGGAGAAAGCAGGCAGCTTCATTCAAGGGAGCTCCTTTTACCTTCAAGCAACACAAACAAAGCCAGCAACACACATATAAATTTGCTATTGTGGGAAATCCAAACAGGTGCTCCCCTCTGCACAAATTTCAAAAGCCTTCCTTGCCTGATTGCATACCTGAATGAGTAGACGAAGAGTAGGTTTTGGCCTCTACTTGCCTTGGTGCAATTCACAGACATACAACCCTAAGCAAGAGCCTTAGTAGCCAGTGAGGAGGGACCACTAGAGTTCAGAGAGTCACACATGGTAACTGGATTTCAGCAACCAAATTATGTATTCAGTCAAAATTGAGTGTGCTGATCTCAAGAAAGGCTTGAGACTCCCAGCTCCAGTGCCTCCCGCACTCACTGCCTCTCAGTAGTTCACATAACTCATTCACGAGGGATACAGCCTGAGGAAGGAGCGACCACGGGGTCAAGCCTCACCAACCACAGAAAGAGCTAGTGACGGCAAGCCAGTATGCAGAGACAGGAGGAGATCAGAGCTCAAAAACACAGATGGCAGGTCAAGGGACCAGAGTCAAAGATTATTCAACCAACTTTTGATGCCAGTTGCCAGAAAATGAAGTCTTACCCCATCACCTCCCCCAAAAGGATATTGATAAACAAATAACAAAGATGTTAAAGAAATTACATTGCTAGAAAAATCTCTAGCTTAGAAAATAAAGGCTTGTGACAGTTCCACCAAAAGGCAATCCCTGAGTCTAAGTCCTTGTTAACAAGAAGAGAACTGCTAAAATCCCTAACAAAGGAATCCTCCTCGAAGCCCTTCCTTGAGGAAAGGGCCATGAGGGACACCCAACAAGGGAAATCTTCTTAGCAGATGATCCTGGAGTAAGCACATCTACTGCCTACAGAACCCAGGCCAAGGTCAAGGGAAACATTCAATAAAGAGATGCTTCTGTACTATCCCTCACCAGACTGACACGGACATTCCCCAGATCAGTACTGTACTTGAGAGTTTACACTACAGCTGCCCTGTACTTCCTTTACCATCATACAGTTAGATTTGTTTTCAAACATAAGTCGCAAGATCATGAGGAGCTAAATCGAAACTTGATTTGAGATCACATTTCTGAACCATGTCAAAGGAGGAATAAATATCACCCAGAGGTGTGCAGAACAATGACCGTATGACGCTAGCTCTAGATGCATCATCTGAATGTGACTTTGATTCATCTCTCTTTAGGGACAGGTGGAGTACACATGTGTTTGTTGAAAGGATAATTGGATCTCATTAAGAATATTCTGAATCCATATGCACGGAAACAAAAAGTATCTGTATGTAGACACACACATAAATATGTGCTGGTCAAGCAAAGACTGGACCATAACCGACACCTAATCTTGATCCGTCCAACATCACCCACTTTCTTCTGGTGCCAGTATGGCTATTAATGAGAGCAGGACCTCAATTTACTGACAAGAACCCTTCAAAAAATAAAGTACTTTTAGTTACACACATTTTGTATACAGAGCTTAACACTGGGCATTTGCTGACTTGCCTTTGATTATACAGCAAGTGCCTTAAAGACAAGGTTCCGTCTTCTTAGAGTTCCATCAACCTTATCAGGCACATACCTGCTGACAAAGAGCCATGTACAGTGTTCAGCACCCAGTGGACACCCAGTGAAAATTAACTGATGATGATGAATTATACTAGCTTTTAAGCTGTCACTTGATCCCAGTATGTAACAACCTTCCTGAATAAATCAAGCAACAGTTTGGTATTCAATACCATTATAAACTTCATCCTTCACCTTCACGAGTCTAGGGAATTGCTGTAAAAGCATAATATAAGGATGGTGGAGCTATAGCAAGGATTCAAGAAATTCTCCGTTATAACAAGGGAATTAAAGATTCAGTTACAGATATCATACAATGTGTAGGGAAATGCATCAAAAATACTAGTTAAGTGACCTTCCTGAAAACAGCATTAAAAAGTCAGTACCAAATTATATATCTGAAAGTTTTCTCCCTGCCCTTTAATAACAGTAAATCCAACTTAATGTACAAGTAAAACTCGTATCTCTTTGAGGTTGGAACAGCAGAATTGCAAGTGAAGTTCCAGTTAGAAGACAGGGAATCAGGTAGAGGAAACGATGCACTGCTAACTGAACATTTAAAAAGAAATTTATTTCTGGTAGCTTATACAAGGTAAATCAGAAAAAAAGTAAATTCCACTGTTATTCCCCAGAGCTTTAATATAGGTCATAACCCTCAAAGTTCACTGGTGAGTATTTGTTATTGGGATAGCTTTCCACTCTTCAATAAATTCCTTGAAGATAGGGTCCGAGACAAGGAAACCTCTGTGCTTTCATTCTAAGAACAGTTCTCATTACAGGTGATGCTCTCTCTGATCTAATTTAAAGATTTAGGAATCCAAAGTTCTCAGAATTGACTCTAAGACTGGAATGGCCCTAACGATCATGTCCAACTCCTAGGGGATATCCTGGAGAGCTTCCTCCATAAGGAAGTAATAAACTAGCTGCTTATCCCATGTAACTGAAAACAATTTTCAAAAAAAACAGTGCAGTGAAGTTTTCCAAACCCGTGGAGGCAGATTCACACATACGAATTTTAAATTCTTTTTTACACGTGAGCAACAGATCACAGGTTAAACATAATAGAAAGGTTTCAATATGGAAAGGACTAGGTAAAAACTAACACTATTTCCTCATTCTCAACTTGTCTTCTCCTAAGATGAAATTTCGCCCCCGCTTCCCACCCCGTTACAAGGCTACTTCAAATTTTTGGAGCCGGATTTGAGGAATGTGAATTTTAGATTCTTGTCTTCACCAATGTATCAAGACTATTTTAACTTCTATGGGAATGAAATGTTACCCCAACATGAGCACAGAGGAACAAACTCATTAACCACATTTAAAGATTAACAAGATCGAGACCATTTCTTCCTTGGATTTTACCATTAAAATCCACTAAATCCTTCAGGGTACCTTTGGCGACAAACTAACTTAAATATATTATAAAATACTTGGCAAGTACATACTACAGTGCCAGCCACTGTTCCAGGCAGAAGAGATTTCACAAAATTTACAAATGCCTTGCCCTCACAAAGCTAAGAGATATTTATTATCTTGCATAACAAGAAATCTGAAGACAGGGTGGCTCTAATTAATACTAATTTCACAGGTTCTGTATTTTCACTGCCATCCTCAGCATGCCAACTTTCCCATCCGACTCTTCTCCTCAGAGTTACAAGACTCTCTGAAACAGCTCCAAACATCACATCTCGAGATGATGACAGCCCTTGAAAGAAGAAGTGCTCTTTCTTACCATCTCTTTAAGAATATATTTAAAAAAGAATATATTTAAAAAAACCCCTTCCTTCCAGGGTTATGAGCCTCGGGTTTCATTGGTGGACACTGGGCCACAAACTAAAAGTAAAGCTCCCTTCTTCTCTCCCTGCAGACCAACATCTGTTTAAAGGTCTGCCCTTTCCACCAGACTGTAGATACGCTCCTCCATAGCAAGAGACATATCATTCAGTCAGTCACTCAATGAGCATTTACTAAATGCTACATTCAAGTGCCCAGCACTTCTGAAGATGTGTTACAGTACCTCAAATAGTGGTCACTTAGAAAATGAATGAAGGAATGACAGACAATAATATTCATTTCACAGCTCCCAATTTCAATCCATTAAAATAAAACCTTAAGTACGCATTTCTTACCGAGAAAAGTAAACAAGGAAAACAAGCATGTTTGCCTTTCCCCATACCTCTCTGATATAATTTGAGTTCTACTTAACCCAGATAACAACCCTAACACCCTGTAACAGCCCACACACACTGTGTTATTTACAAGGCCAGTTATGAGCTATCATTCAAATGAAATGGGAAAATGAGAATGTCAAATTTATTCATCACCATAGACCTCATACTAATTTCGTTAACATTCCAAAGAATGTTGCTCCGTCTTCCAGCAGTAGATAAAAACCCACAAACAGTAAAAAACAACGATAGATCTTAGCACCTGAAGATTAAGAGTGGGTGAAGTGCCCATGATATACAGAATTCTGTTTTCTTTATGTGTCCAAATACTTATGGAACATCTATGTATCAGGCACAGCGCTAAGACTAGTCAAGTAGAGCTGAATAAAAAGACATGAGACATGTACATAATAAACAAAATATACAACTTGAAATCATGGTACTTGCTATGAAGGAAAAATACTACTATTAGAATAACAAGTGAAACTGTTTTGCTTAGGATAGCTAGGAATTGCATTTCACCAAAGGCCTGAAGGGGAAGAAGGTCTCGCGGAGAGTTCCAGGGTTCTGGGCCGACCTAGCAACACGTGCAAAGCTCCGCAACAGAACAGGGCTCAGCACATCTGCTGACCTGCTGGGAAGCCAGTGTGGCTAGAGGACACTCACACAGTCCTTTGGACAAAACATGTATTGCCTCATTCAAAGGATAAATATTAACAAATACATCAGAAAAATCATAGAATGCTTCCATCAACAATTCCTGGCAATATTCTTCCAGATATTCTGCTTCTTTACCATATAAGCTATTACAATAGTAAATCATTCACTTATAAGACCACTCTCAATAAAACTGACCAGAAGTTGACCTAGATACTTTACTGTGAATCAAGATACCCCCAGGAAAAGACTTCTGAGGAAGTTACAAAAAGGGACCATCAACTGTATATATACAACTACAATTTGGAATATTAGGAAACATTTATAGAAATCTTATCCTCTAATTACTTTCTAAGAAAGAAACACATACATCCATTTCTCTGAAATGTACAAATCTATTTATATTTAAAGTGGATGAAAATTGTTCTGGGGCTGGAGAAACTAGCAGGAATTATTCCATGTTCTCGGATAGTGAAATGAATGGTTGTGGGAGAATCTTGCTACTGTTCTTAGGAATCTGCTCAGATTTTAGAAAGGAGACTGTCATTCCGATTTTGTAGTCCTCTTCCTATTTTATTCCAATTTTCAAAATCTGATTCCTTTACTCAAAATATAATTCTCTAGCAGTATTTATCAATCTTTTTCCAACTCCACAGAAGTTTATTTGAGCAACATATACCCTTCAGGAATATCTTGTGTGGTTTCAAAAACAAACTCCTCCAGCGAGTCTCATAGCTGTTGCCTTGTGCACCACACTGGAGAATCCTCACTCTAATACAGGAGTCACAGATCAGTAGAGAGCTTACCAAGAGCAATTTTTATCATGATTTCAAACTCTTAAGGGAGAACAAAATGGGCAAATGGACAGTCAGTTGAATAAGTTTATCTACCTGGGGTCTTTAAAATCCCCATTAATTTCTAGCAATTATTTTCAATTAATATAGCATTTAAAAGACAAATGCCATAGGATTTCACTCATATGTGGAATTTAAGGAAAGAAATAAGCAAAGGGGGGGAAAAAGAGAGGGAGGCAAACCAAGAAACAGACTTATAACTTTAGAGAACCAACTGATGGTTACCAGAAGGGAGGAGGGAGGGGAGTGGGTTCAAGAGGTGATGGGGATTAAGGAGGGCACTTGTAATGAGCACTGGGCGTTGTACGGAAGCAGTGAATCACTATATTGTACACCAGAAACTAATATTGCACTGTATGCCACTCACTCCCGTGCTGTGCTGTGCCAGGTGCCTATAACCTGGAGCCTCCCTGGTTTATATTGCCCAGAGCATCCCTCTCTTGTGTCTTATGAGAGTCAGAGTGGGAATAATATGGTACTCGGACTCAAGCAGGGGAAGAGATCTGATGGTCTAAGCCTTCTGTATGCAAACTTCCAACCAGCACACTTCTGGGTGTCAAAGTTCACCCCAGAGCCCAAGAGCCTCGGTGACTCAAGATCTGGAGCCTTTTGGGGGTAGTGCCAGATTGTGTCATACTGACACTTAGGTTTTGGCTACTCAGTGCTACAAAGTCAGTTATTTCCTCATCTACTTTCCATCTTACAGAAAACTCTTAACATCTCTGATCTGTCATTTCCTGGTCTGTTCTTGCTTTCCTTAAATTTCTGTCTCTGTAAGATTATCTTTAATTTATAATCATTTAAGTGGGATTTCTAAAGGGAATGGAACATGTATGTCCAATCTGCCATGTTAAACATGATTTTTAAAAAACAATCACACACACACACACACACACACACTTTAAGAAAATGTGGCAAAATGTTAACACTTGTTAAAGCTGGGCCCGGTTCATTCATGGGTGTTTTCAATATTCATTTTTCCCCTTTTCTAAAGGAGCTACTTTAATGTTAAGAAAAATCAGAGTTCTATTTATTAAGCATATAAGTTGATTGGTAACCACTAACCAAAACACTAACAGAGTGGGATATTACCAGGATCAAGGGCAAATTAGTATCCTTTTCCTAGAAAAGTAATCTTTTGTTTATGACTGAGATATTTCATTATATTTAAAACTGAAAATTCATTTTAAAATAAAGAGAGGCCTCTTCAGTGCAGAGTCTCATTTTCTCATGGTTTTATAGGCAACTCTGATGATGTGTTTTAGGTTGTTTTTGTTTTCGTTTTAGGATCATACCAACAGGCCATGCTGTGTGTACTTGACTCTCCCCTGCTAACTCCTGGCTAACCAATGGGAGAATCCAGACAACTCCACTTTCTTTCCTGGGTCTTTGCTCAGTATCTCAGGATCAGCCTGAAAATGGGGTTAAGAAGAGGTTCCATTCTTTCCAATGCCTAACTCAAAATGGCCCTGCACTTCTTAGTCTAATCCGGGTACCAGTTACTGTCACTGTTATGTATTACAAATATGCATCTAGAAACTTAGAGTTAACAATGTATTTCCACTTAGGTTTTCATGTTTGCCTCTAGAGGTAGTGAGAGAAGAGAGTACCTCCCTTCCGTCCATATTCTGAAGGTGGAGAGCATGAAGTGACTTTGCCCAGTGATCCCAAGCTAAGGAGTTTTGGTCAGGATTAGAATCCAAATCACAGGACTTCACATCTGACCTTCTCTGCATATACAAAGCCCCTTTTATAATGTCTGACCAGGAGCATCACTCCAGTCAAACCTAGAGCTAGCTGACAAGTCAAGTTTTTGCCCATAATTTCATTTTCACTTTTCCTACATTTGCCTTTGTCTATTAAGAATATGGGAGTCAATCTAATTGGCTTGCCACATGTGTACCTTCCTCTGCTTTAAAAAAGCACCATGTGGGGAGCCTGGCTGGCTCAGTCGGTTGAGCGTCTGACTTCGGCTCAGGTCATGATCTGACGGTTCGTGAGTTCCAGCCTGCATCGGGCTCTGTGCTGACAGCTCAGAGCCTGGAGCCTGCTTCTCATTCTGTATCTCCCCCTCTCTCTGCCCCTCCCTGCTCATATTCTGTCTCTCTCTGTTTCTCAATAATAAATAAACGTTAAAAAAAATAAAAAAAAAAAAGCACCATGCTATGTTTGTACCTGTCGTCGGTGACACCTTCAGTTCTTCCCAAGTCTTCATACATCATCAGTAACAGTAGGAGAGATTTCAGCTCTTAGTTCACAAGGCATACTAGAGTGGATTGCATCAGGCCCTACTGCCTGGAAACTAAGTTGAAACAGCACTCATGCAGACTTATAAAAATTAAGTTATCTGAATAATGAAACTTCTACATGACATTTTTCAAGGGACTGAGTTCTAATATTTGTGCCAAAAACAAAACAAAAAAATAGGGATACGTTAAAGGGTGAGAGACACATAATAATGAGCCTCTCTCCAAAAAAGGCTATCCACAAATACTTCCACATTTGTATTAATATGCAAAGACGTGAAAATAACACTGTACCTACAATTAAGAGAAAAGACCAAAACCATCCTCAAACGATTTAACGTCATCCTTATCCCCCAAGATATGCTATTCTAGGTTTATAAACTACCCATCTTTTCAATTCATTGTAATTTAGTGTTTCATACACTAAAATGGACACCAAAATCTGTCATTATTACTGACCAAGCTATAATCGCCCTTCTTCAGCCTGCCAGAGCTGTAGATTCTGACTCTGTGAGCTTAGTTACCCTGTTTTGTTTTTTAGGTCGAAGAAGTAGTGGTTGGGCTTTTGTTTGTTTTTAGTAAAAAAGAAAAAAATTAAATGCAGAAAATGACCACTCCCACACATTCATTCTTTTTACACATTAAGTATGTACTCGGTGAACTGTTCTATTTAAATATTTTTACTTTAACGCTGTAGATGTCACCAGAAAAACAAACTAAATTAAAGACTTCTTCCCAGTGAGTGTTCTAACAAACCCCTCATTTTCTTTAGGCTTAATGGAGACAAGGAATTGCTCATCAACGTCATGTTTATCAAAATAAGCGACCCTGAGAAAAGTCATGAGCAGGGCGATGAATCCTTGGCTAGGTAAGGGGCCCCACTTCTCAGGAAAAAACTTGTGAAACCATTTAAGATAATGATAGTGTAAATGCACCAACATCAGAGCACAAACTTCAAAGAGTTGTGCAAAAGATACAGTATTTCGCTTATGAGTCTCACACACTCAGGAGCCGATGGTAAATTGTGCTCGCAGAGAACGTTCAACTACATCTAGTGTGTAGGTTGGAGCCTAATTAGTTTTCCTGGTAAAACTGAAACCTTTGAAGAACTCCCTCAAGGTAAGAATGAGGAGACAGGCTACTGCCCAAGAACAGTTGAGTTTGGGATATTCATTCCTCATGGCAAAACAGTTCCTTCCATAGAGTCAGTTTCACTTTTTAACTAATTAACAAATTAATAAAATCAATTTATTCCAAACTCTGTTCCTCCCTTCTTCTCTCAGAATATATTTATTCCACAATTCCAGGTCTTCTTACTCCACGAGTACTGAATCTTCTGGGGTAGGTCCATTCTACAGAGTTTTGTAAAAACAGTCACTCTTAATAACTAAATGACCAAGCTCTTTTAAATGCTTAAATATTGCGATAGTGATGATTCTTATGGAAGCAAATGCTTATTCCTGGTTTACTGGCAACAAAAAATGGTGCCAGAAGTTGTACAGAACTAATGTTTTCCCAGCAGCCCTGTAAATATTTGCATTATTCTTCTTTTAGTAGCTAGTTCCAAATGAGCAAACTATGAACTTTTATACAGTAAGAATGGTGTACAACTGCCCCTAATAAATCTTCTCCGTCTTATGCTATATTTCCATACCATTGAAAGAAATAGCTGATACTGCACAAAGTTTTGAAATACACTGTTCTCCAAAGTATGTGCTTCATCAGCAATTTATTTTAACATCCACATCTCCCTCTCTAAAGGCACTGAAACTAATTATGTATTGTCCCAAATGCCTAGATACCACTGATATCATATGAATTCATATATTATTCAAAAAGCTGATCTTTTTTTACTTATTAATCTGACTCTTAGGTAAACTGTATCTCTATTATAAGGGACTTTGCTTTACTTCGAGAACAAACTCTTGCTGTAATAGGTAAGGAGATATTCTTTCCACTGTATCTACACACACTTGATTGGAAGGCTGCTTATTGCAGACATTTTTAACTGAAAGAGATAGCTTATTCCCATTCGGGACAGAGTGTCAAGAGAAGATGAAAGCAGGCATTTGTAATTCCTCAGAAAAACAGGCAAAAGAGTTTTCAACCTTAAGAAATCTGACTCTTCTGGAACATAAACCTTGATCTTGGGTTAATAAATCAAGATTCCTAAGATAATCAAATAATCCCTTATGGCGACATCAAGTTTTCGATTTTAAAGTCCTTTCATTGCGCTATCCAACCCCATCATGCCATTTAACGAGGCCACAAGTACCAACTGTAATAGTTCTTTTCCAGTATTATAGAACGCAAAGTGCTGCACAGTGAAACTAAAAGTAAGAAACACTTTGTGAACGATGTAAACATCTCTCTAGAAAACTTCAAAACAAGCTTAGTCTCAATCACGGAGCCAGTACCTGGGTTCTCCCAAAAAGGCAGCCATGGCTATCAGTCCCTAGGGGTCATTAAACACAACTGTTAAGAAACCACTTTCTAAAAAACAAACAAACAAAAAGTCTCTAAATGTTCAAAGAAAAAACTCTGTTTGGGCAATATATTCAATTGAAAACTGTATTAGTTCTAAGTCTGAGCTATACCTCAGAATTAACTAAGAAGCTCTGAAAAATTAAGCTTGTCCAGACCATGCCCACATATGATCTACGTTCACTGGTGTGGACTGGTCTGGACATCAATATGTTTTGAAGCTAATGCAAAGAGTGGAGAACCCTTGCTTTCAACAACGGCATAGGACTACAGCAGCATATTCTGGCCCCTGTATCTTCAGCTTCAGTTTCTGATTTCTTCTTGGTGCCAAAAGAAAATGCCTATCTTCAGACCACAAACAAAGAACAGCAGATGTCAAGATTCTCTGCCTATCTCTCCGAATGAGACCAGGTAAGTTCTCATAGAGGCAATGAGACAATAGTTCTGAAAACAAAGAAGCCCTTTTTCGAAAACGTCAAGTATATTGTAAGCCCAGGAATAGACTTGAATTTATCACAACAAAGGTAAAATTCCAAAAGAATATGGTATATTAAAATTTTCCTAACTTTTTTTATGACCCAACACAAAGGCAGGATACGGTCACATCATTAATAGTGAACAAGGGCAATAATTTCCAACCAGGGAAATGGATTAGAATTTTCAGCTTGGAATAAACTATTAATTTAAGAAAACTATCATCTCCCCTATGATTTTAATGTAATCTTTAGGGGACCGTGAACACCATAGAGTCCTGACTCTTTCCCTACTTTTTCCCCATCTGAGAGTCAGGGCTACATCACTGGGAGATTAGCTGTGTGGCCCTAGGTAAACTGCTTGGCTTTTCTGAGCTCAGGCCCATCTACAGATAATAATACTTATTCCACCTGCCTGATAAAGTTGCTGATAGGCCAAGTGAGATCATCAATATGAAAAATTTCATTAGCTGTAAAAAGCTCTAAGTAATAACATTGTTAATATTACTAATAAAAAGCATCCTTTGATATGCATGAACTGTAGACTGAGAAAATTAGCTCCTTAAGAGAGGCAAAGATAGTCAATCCACATTTTAAGACAAATTACTACAGCTTAACCAATTCAAAGCTGTCAGTCTCCTACAGAGAAGCTAAATGTAGTCAAAAGGTACAGATTTTCATTTATTCAACAATTAACATGACAGTATTGGGAACAAACTCTGTGCATGGCCCTGGGCTATATGCTGTGAGGGCTACAAAGCTGAATGAGCCGCCAATTCTGCCTTTAAGGAGCCTTCAGTTCAGTGATGAGGAAGAGGGCCATCCACACAGGACGATTTCAAAATTAACGAGCCCTTTAGGAGAGATGAAGATAAAGCCACTGTGCTTGCAGAAATCACAGCATGGCTCGCCTGTACAGCTGGAGATGTGGGGAGACAGGTAGCATGAGTGAAGCATGGGAGAAGGAAAATACTGGACCCGGAGACGGAAGAAAAAGGAATGCATTTGGGCTACGGCAAAACTTCATGAAAGGAAGTAGTGGAGGAAAAAAAACAAAATTTCTTTTATTCCCACAGTCATCCAAAATAGCTTAGGGAAGGTCCAATGTACTCCTGGATCAATGCTAATTGCTGGGGGTGCAACCTAAAGCCAGGAGACCTGTAGACATGTAACAGCAGAAACAAGTTACAAATTGTGACAACGACAGAAAGCAGGGATGCCTGGAGAAATAGGGAAGCCCAGTTTAGACTGAGAAGTCTGGGAAGTCTCTCTTGGGAACTGACAATTAAGTCTGGTGGGCAGACCCAGAGTACAAAAGCTCAGAGACAGAAAGGAACTCAGAGCATCTGGAGGATCCGAAAAGGAACCCCGTATAGCTACACAGGCAGGGGCAGGGATTTCCAGCAGGAAACACGTCATGTCAAACACTACACACAGAAGTCTGAGAAGAGACCACTGCGATAACTGACCTATCAGTATTAAAAGACTATTTCAGGGGCGCCAGGGTGGCTCAGTCGGTTGAGCGTCCGACTTCAGCTCAGGTCATGATCTCACAGCCCGTGGGTTCGAGCCCCACGTTGGGCTCTGTGCTGACAGCTTGGAGCCTAGAGCCTGCTTCGGATTCTGTGTCTCCTTCTCTCTCTCTGCCCCTCCCCCAGTCACACTCCGTCTCTCTCTCCCTCTCTCAAAAATAAATAAATGGTAAAAAAAAAAAAAAAGACTATTTTAGTTGTATTTAACCTTCCAGGAGAGACTAAGTATCAGCCATGTGGACCAAACTGGGTTTGAATACCAGGAGCTAGTATTAAAATAGAGCCTAGAATATCTCAGTGATGGAGACAGATGTATCAGAATACAATCTGAGTCTTCAGCAAACAGAAGTGTCATAAAATCAAAAGGCAAAAATAGACCATAAGTGAAAACCAACTAGAAATTAAAGTATAATTGAGTATCAGAGAGGTCTCAATTGAGATTAGAGAATATGTATTTATACCACAGCTAATCTTACTGCGATATAACATCTTTTATCTATGATCCCCAGCCCCTGGAATCTGAACTGAGAATACTGATGGTGTTGTCTTTTACTTTATTATCACGGCAAATAGGATACAAGGCCATAGAACTGAGGGGGATAATGACAGATCATTTGCAGGTGCTAGCAGGCCATGAAAACAAAGGCACATGAAGTGAAGAAGCAGATGAGTTACTATGAGGCAAAAGAACATAGTTCACAGATTAGGCCTAATTAAAGTCAAAAACAGGCAGAAATGAGAAAGTCAATTTCTGATTTCGAAATCTTAGAGATTTTGCAGTAACAAGGTCCAAGGTGGGTCTTTATTTGTAAGGTGGCTGAAGTGAAATAGACATTAGGGCCTTTGAGCTAAAGTCGTCAAGAATCAGTGTGATTTCAAAGAAATTAAGCTTTATAAAGAAGCTAAAAGAAGCTTTGACTTCAAGAACAAACTGGATACTAGTTAGGGATCAAATAGTTTAGGCTAGAAGGTGGAAGAGAATGTGAGAATAATCAGAGCAACAACACACTCAATACTCCTCCACGCAATGAGTAATTTAAGACTCTGCCATTTGACTTCCAGTGTCAGCTACTACCAACACCCCCTTCACATCAACTTTCCACGTATCAGACTAGCAGCTAGGCTCCAATTTAATCTTTATTTTATTATTATTATTTTTTAATGTTTATTTATTTTTGAGACAGAGACAGACAGAGCATGAACGGGGGAGGGTCAGAAAGAGAGGGAGACACAGAATCCAAAGCAGGCTCGAGGCTCCAAACTGTCAGCACAGAGCCCAACGCGGGGCTCGAACTCACGAACCGTGAGATCATGACCCGAACCTAAGTCGGAGGCTCAACCGACTGAGCCACCCAGGCGCCCCTCAAATTTAATGTTTAAATTATCAGAAGATCTTATAGCCTGAAATATTTTACCCTGATTTGGATCAGTCCAAACAAATTTGGACTTTATAGAAAAAGCCAGTTTTATTCAACCTCCTATAAGAAAGATCTTATGATATACATTTAAAATGATATATTAAAAAGGGGGGTGCCTGGGTGGCTCAGTTGATTGACCACCCAACTCTTGATTTCAGCTCACATCATGAACCCTGGGTCATGACACCAAGCCCCATGTCGGGCTCCATGCTGAGCGTGGAGACTGCTTAAGATTCTCTCTCTCTTGGGGCGCCTGGGTGGCTTGGTCGGTTAAGCGTCCGACTTCGGCTCAGGTCACGATCTCACGGTCCATGAGTTCAAGCCCCGCGTCGGGCTCTGTGCTGACAGCTCAGAGCCTGGAGCCTGTTTCAGATTCTGTGTCTCCCTCTCTCTCTGCCCCTCCCCTGTTCATGCTCTGTCTCTCTCTGTCTCAAAAATAAATAAACTTTAAAAAAAAAAAGATTCTCTCTCTCTCTCTCTCTCTCCCTCCCTCTCTCTCTAATTAATACACACACACACACACACACACACACACATTTTATATTACACACATATATTCCACTGGGGTATAATCTATAGAAATTAAAAAGGGATTCCTCTTATTAAAAAAAAAAGGCAAATTATACCTATCTACCTAAGAAGTACTAAAAGGCATTTGTTCTGTTTGTTTCAACAGGTAAAGCCAGACCAAAAATCAACCACCTGAAACTTGCTAAAATGAAAAATATTAGAAACCTAAATATGTAAGAATATGGGTTTCATTTGACATTTCCAGTAGTAATTCAGTAATATTCAGAGCTATTTGATAGGACTTTCAAAAATTTACTGGATACGGGAGAAGTGCAAAAAGAAGAAACTAACTCATAAGGAAGAGGAGAAAAATGCTAATTGCGCATGATCACATCATCCTCTGGATGCAATGTTCTCACTGCTGCTGCCTACATTTCACTCACCTTTGTGATGACTACAGCACCTTTGCAGTGCTGAACAAATATGCAGAAGACCACCTGCAGAGACGGGCCTCTTTGTGGATGATACATTAGTACCTTTTCCATTACAACGAGCAATGATGGGGAGCATCCAAAGAGGACATGAATGGTCTTATTAGATCACAGGCATGAATCAATTATTTATGACAATTTGAGATGGTGGAAATCTTTTGCTTTTTCTAAAATTTCCCAATCCAAGTTCTCAAGAACCATGGGAAATGTATTTAATTAGATTATATTCCAATGCAGAACAAATTTCTCCACCCACTCCTTCTCTAGCTCACATAATGCAATTTCACCCTCTAAGACCAGCATCAGAGGGTTTTAAAAGAAATTTCCCTTTTATGTGTTTTACTGCAGAACCCAAGGACTTGGGAAGAATCCAGCTTCCAGTGGAAAACTGTGGAGCATGGATTTACCACTGAGTCCTAAAAGACTCACTGAAAGAAACACAGGACAAGTCACTGTATTGACTCTCAGCTGTGCTAAGGCAGAGGGGAAATGGAGTTCCTGGAAGGAATGGAGAGGAATTTCTACCAAGCCTCCTCATTCTAACACACCTCATTCTCTACTACTGAGCCATGGATAAAGCTGGAAGCAGGTCTCACTCCTGTGGCTGGAGAAAAGCTCGGAACCACTGTCTTCCAGAGTCTGCTGCATGGCAGCTCCCAAGTACCCGTACAAGTCATTTGTGCTTGTGACAAACGCAGGATCTGCCAAGCAAAGAAAAACTTCCTCATTCTAGAACTTCAGTGCCTTACTGAAAAACCAAATTATAAAACGGGTATACAGTATTCTCTTTTGCTTACCAGAACTGAATGGCCACTCTCTTGAAGCCTCCAGCCAGGCCCAGCTTCATGGACCTGTGACCTGTGCAAAGCTCAGCTGCTGCCATCTTAAAATTCACAGTTTTTGAATAAGGGGACCTGAATTCTCGTTTCGCACTATTCTCCACACACACACCCACCAATTTATTTAGCTGGTCCTGTCTTCCACAGATCCTGAAGGAATCTGAATCTCCTGGCTTATCTGCCACTTGAGAAGCATTTCTTACAAGTGACTGGGGCTCTAATGTAGCTTTGGGAAGCTGGCCCCTTGCCCTGGTATTTTTTGCTATCTGGGAGAATTTTCTTTTTAAAATATTATTGCTTTTAATATAATAAGAGAATTTACCCTGTGGGGAAAAATCAATGATTCAGAGGAAGGTATACACAATATTAAGTGGAAGTCTTCTTCACAAATGCACCCCCCCACACTTAATTTGACATCACTCCCTAAAAGTTAACTATTGCAAAGAGATATCTTTCATTATGAAAAAAAGAAAAATACACATCTAATTTGATAAAAATCATATACATACACACACTATTATATATACAACCCCCCACATACATATAGATATATACATATAGATGGATAGAGATATATATATATCTTTTTTTTTAAATCCCAATTTTGTATGTTACTAAACTAGATGAAGACCCCTTTGAATCTTTCAGTGAAGCAAACCAGCAGCTCCACACAGTGTGCATTATTTTTCATTCATTTCGGGGTCTTCAGCTTAAAGAATATCAAACTACTCTTCCATTCTTCCCCAACAGGTGACTAATCTTAGGGCAAAGCAGAAAGAACCAGGGATAACCAACTGGCTGCCTTCTTCTCAACTATTATGTTTTGATGAAGAATTCAGATGTTGAGACTCAAAACAAACAAAAAACATAGATAAGCCCCAGCTCTGCCTCTTACTGGCCATGCTGATTGAAATGAACCTCTGGATTTGTTTCCCCATCTACTAAACAGGGCAATTTTTATGAAGCCTCCAAAATTTCTTCCAAATCTAGCACTCTGGATTTGGAAGACACTCTTTCAGATATCCAGCCTCACAACTACACCTTGGGTGTTGTCCTACCTCAGAAATCTTAAATTCTTATTTCCCAATCTCATAATTCATCTACTCTTTCTACTTCTCCTGTTCATTTACTGCATTGATACTTGTTTTGTTTCTTCAGGAATAGAAACCTTTAGGGACTGTCAGCCACTCTGGCTAGTTTTCTTATTTGTTAGATCTTTCCTGTTTTTACTTCCTTCTCAACCCATCTGATATCCTCAGCCCAGCGCTATAAACTCTCTTTGGACAACGTCCTTAAGTCCTTTGCCCCACTGTCTTTTCATCATAACTATCATTTGTCCAAACTAAAAACCCTGGCCTCATCCCCAGCACCTGCCATTCCCCTACCCCATATGTCTTACTGATTGTACACCCCAAAAATCTGAATCCTACCTGCCATTACCCCATCCAAGACTGATCTTTCTCAGTTGGGTTAATACAACAGTCTCCCAGTCGGTATCCTAATATTTTCCGTTTCTCATTCTTACTTATATTTTCCAGCTACCCCAACAGTTATTGCCCTAAAATATAGGCAAACAAAATAATAAACCTGCTTAAGTCACTACTCCCTTCAATACCTTCCACCTTCCCTTAACCCTTTGTTCACAGATTCTTTGCCTCCCACCTCCCTCCAGCTCTCATCCAATATTTTCCATCTCAGCTTAGGCAAAACTTCTCCAACTCTCTTCAAGCTGACCTCTTACCTCTAGACCTATAAACCATCCTATTGGCTTGGAACACTGGCTCCACCCACTCCCATGCTCTGCCAGAGTTGGCTAGCTCCTTTTGGCTTTACCAAATACATCGCTCCCTCTGGAAAGCCCATTTTGACCTCTCCCTAACATGAGAATTTGTGTTTCTCAAATGTGAAAATGTAACAGCCTGCTCCTTCCCATCAAAGCTTTCATAACACACATTACTTCAAGACTATAAACTCTGAACACAGAGGCCACACCTGTAGTGTTCATCACTGCATCACAAACATAACACAGGGTCAGCACACTGTAACACTCCATCTTAAAAGAACTGATTTTTTATTCAGCTTTAAAAGTTATATTTTGACTCCTAATCCTGAAAGGTACCCATGAATAAAATATTCTACAAAAAATAATTTATGTGTAAATTCACACAGTATTCAACTCCAGGAAGTTGGAGGTTTGAGAACTAAAATTATCTAGACCACAGCATTTATGGTCTTGATCATTACATGTTATTTCTTCAGTGGTTAGCATTTTCAGGGTAATCTCTGTGGTAATTTCCAGGCCTCAGCTCCTCCCTGAGACTTGAAGAAACTCCCAGATGGGAAAGGAATATATCTGGTTCCCTCACTGAGCCCCACCCGCCACCTGTATTTCAATATCATCTCATCTCTCCCAATAAAGACAAAAAGATTTTAGGGATATCAGAAAGAGCCTGAAAATCTTTGACAAAAGGGCAGCAAGAGATAGACTGGAAATGAAATGATTCATGGTATAAGATAAGGGTGAAGGGTAAGTAATAAATTAGAATATTAATAGGAATAGTAAGGACAACAACATCAGCTATATACATTGTATACTTTATAGAACGCGAAGCATTTTAAAACCAATTTTAAAAAGTTGAGAAAGATAGGAGAAGGAAGAAGAAAGGAAGGAAGCTGGGGAGACAGGCAGTAAGCAAGGGAAAGAGCAATGAAGGAACAAAGGAACTAAAGGAGTCTCAGACTCTTCTAGCAAAGCAAGAAAAGAACTAGGGAACGAAAATAGGTCTTACATAAAGTGCCATTCCTACCCACCTCCACAGACAATGAACATTATTCAGAGCACTGCCACCGTTCACTGAGAACTCTTCAGACTAGCTTCAAAGTGAAGAGCAGTCAAACCTATGACTTGACTGTTTTAATATCTTTAGGAGTCATCTATGAATATTTGGAACTCGACGTGAACGAATCAGGTATGGCTTGAGAGTAAGAAGGGGGTTAGAAGGCAAAAAAGAAAGAATGTATTGATTTAGAATGCTCATATTAGGAACCTAAAGTATGAAATAATACAAGCAAGATGTATTTTTAAGAATCTCATTAATTCCATGTACTTCTTAAGGATTTATTAAGCACAAACCATGTAATATCCAATGCTCTATTATGACATAATTATCAATGATCTCAGGAAGACATGATCTAATACCCAGCATATCAGGTGTCTGGACATGTAACCCATTCGAACCATGGATCCAGAAAGAACAAAAGAAACAATGAAAGAACGAAAGAAAGAAACCGAGTAAGAACAAAAGCAAAAAACAAAGCTTTGAAACTGATACTTGTGTCCAAAGATAATGAAAATCAATAAATTGATTCAATATTTAGACACATATTTCTGTGATAATTAAGCATAAAAAAATATTTTTCTCCTATAATCCTTAAAATAATACAATAAGGTATACAGAATTAGTACCCCCATTTTATTTTGTTTTTACAGTTTATTTATTTTGAGAGAGAGAGCAGGGGAGGGGCAGAGAGAGAGAGGAAGAGAGAATCCGAAGCAGGCTCCACGTTTACAATGTGAAGCCTAACACAAGGCTCAATGCCACACACCAGGAGATCATGACCTGAGACAAAACCAAGAGTTGGATGCTTAACTGACTGAGCCACCCAGGCACCCCAGGACCTCCATTTAAAAAATGAGAATTTTGATCATAGAGTTTAAATAACTTGCCCAACACCAGCAGGAATCATGTATCCAGGATCCGAACCTGACCATCAACTCCCACTGGCCTCCAAGAACTGAACTTAAGATGCCCAAAGCAAAAGATGGCAATGGTTCTCCCTAACTTCTTGGTCAAAACCTAGATGAGCTTGGAATAATGCACCCTAAGGGAGAAGTGTGTCAGTAAACTTGAGTTCCATTCTAGAATGCAGCCTAGTGATGGTCATTGAACAATGAGATCATTATAAGTAACCATCAAAAACAGCTTATGTTTGGGCACCTGGGTGGCTTAATCAGTTAAGCGTCCAACTTCGGCTCAGGCCATGATCTCAAGGTTCGTGGGTTTGAGCCCCGTGTCGGGCTCTGTGCTGAGAGCTCAGAGCCTGGAGCCTGCTTCCGATTCTGTGTCTCCCTCTCTCTCTGTCCCTCCCCTGCTCACGCTCTGTCTCTGTCTCTCAAAAATAAACATTAAAAAAATTTAAATAGGGGCGCCTGGGTGGCGCAGTCGGTTAAGCGTCCGACTTCAGCCAGGTCATGATCTCGCGGTCCGTGAGTTCGAGCCCCGCGTCGGGCTCTGGGCTGATGGCTCAGAGCCTGGAGCCTTCTTCAGATTCTGTGTCTCCCTCTCTCTCTGCCCCTCCCCTGTTCATGCTCTGTCTCTCTCTCTCTCAAAAATAAATAAACGTTAAAAAAATTTTTTTTAAAAGATTCTTCTCTTCAGACCAAAGCATTTTAACTGCAACCACATAACCATGTGGTCAGTGTATTTTTTTTTAAAAAAAGAGAATTTTTCTGAGAGACAAATGGAGGCAAAGATATTGAGCAAGATGAAGTCACAATGACTTGCTCCCGATATGGGATCCCACAATGAATGAGCATATGCAATATTAGGAAAGAATTCCAGGTCCACTGAGAACCGTAACACGAAAGCTGCCTCTCCCAGTCTTATCGGGTGGTATTTATTTCAGGGGTTTGTTTACATCCTCTTTTATATGAGTGAATTCTCGGAGAATATTAATACTACCACTATAATGTGCATTCAAACATGAGACCTGCAAAATAAATTTAAATCCCAATCTCTCCTGATCTTTCCTTATCACCAAGTATCAAATGTTCTCTGTATATAAACAGTACACCTGAGTATCTGCCATTTTCAGTATTAGACATAGAGGCGGCCCCTAAAGTGATAAAATAATATTCACTAAGGAGCGATCAGAGCTACGTTGGCCAAGTCTTGGGAAAGAAAGAATAGAGATCCGCATAACCGAGCCCGCTGATGTTGAGAGGAAGCTCAGAGGACACCAAGAGGAAGATGTCAAGCAGCAAGCCGAGTGAAAAAGCCTGATGCATTAGCTCCATGAAGAGGAGGCAAGAGTGACTTGGGCAACAGGCTTGCAACCTACTGCCAATTGAGTGCTTACTATTACGAGAGCAAGAAACTCTTCAGAATGAATAAATGGGTTAAATAGAATGAGGATTGCCATTTAAGTAGAGCATTCGAACTTTGCTTCAGATCATGGGAATTCTACAAAATCACAAAGGAGAGAATTAGCTGAACAAAATAGTTTAATTTAATGGGACATTTATTTCAGAAGAGGAGCTAAGGAAAATTTCTGGAGTTAAGTAATGGCATTTAGAATTAGGAGACATGTATGTAAAAGCAATGGCCAAGGATAAAGTTAAGTGATAAGAATTTTTCAGAAAGACCTAGAAAATCAGAGATAGAGACCTAAGGCACTTTAGAAAGAAGAACAAAGAAAAATGTGAGCTCTCTATAAGAAATAATTAAAATAGAATTTGACCTAAATTAAAGGAAAATACTACATGTATCTGAATGTAAACACAGGAACACAGGCGCGCGCGCACACACACACACACACACACACACACACACACACACTCCTTCCTACCTTAGAAATCCCCCCAAAGACTAAGATCAAAATGTTACTTCTGTTCCTTTTCTAGTCTAATTAAAACATGAAATGTTGCCTATTGCCTGTTACCAGTTTATGTGCATTATGGGTTAAATAGAAAAATTAATATTAATTGAGGGTGTCACTTCCCTGCCACATTTATTTTACCAATTCAGAGGAATAGTGATTATAAAAACAAGGCATAGCTCCAAATTATATACTGAATCATATATGCTAAACTGAGGGGAAAAGCCAAAGTCTTTACTGGTGTTGTCATAAAAATATACTCTTATAAACTCTAAACTTTAGACTTAAGCCCCTTTCCAGCAATTATAGACCAAAAATATTTTCTCATAACATGAACCCATTGTAAACTGTAAAAAGGAAACTCGTAAGATGAAAAAATAAAACTTCCCAAACATAAAATTTCCTCAAATTACCTTCCTTACATTTTTAATTCTTTACTGATTTGATTTAGGTTAAAAAAAAAAAAAACCTTGAGTCGTTAGAATTGTCTTTTTAATTTAAATTTCATAAGAAAGAGAATCACAATGCACATTCCCTGACCAGATTGTGTGTGGCCTATTTATTCGAAATGTTTGATTCCATATGGATTTCTTCTCTTTTATTTATAACTTCCAGAAAGGATTCTCAGTAATAAGTTAGCAACTCAAGGGCAGCCAATGTGAAATCCAGGCCCTGAGAGCACTGTACCTGAGGTCTGTCACCTGCAATGTTTTCTAGAAGGACCAGGGAAGACACACAAAGCTCATGAACTTCTGTGTGGAGTATGAACCAAGTGTGAGCCACAAGTGGGTGGTCCACTGAGGTCAGGGTTAAAGTTCAGAGAATAATTTGGAAATTATTCTCAGCTTGGATCTCGTTTATGAGGCCTGAGAATACACCCTTTAATTAGAATACAATTTCCAAAGCAACCACTCCCTTGACTTTCCAGAGCTCAGTTATTCTCAGAAAAGTAAAAACAGCCTCATCACACTGACAGCTAACAGTCCCCTATAAATTACGCCTTAAATGTCCAACAAAGAAAGCAGCAGGCATCCAGACAACGTAGATGTTAGCTGCCAGCCCTTCTAAACACTCTCAAGAACAGAGAGAGAAAAAGAAGTCGTATTAAACAGACTCACTCTCCTCTACTTCTTGCTTATGCAGCTGAGCTATCCCATGGAAGCTTGGAAAAAGAGTGGGTTGTGCATTTGAAAACGTTCCCACACCCCAGCCGGCCTCATTTTTCTGATGATCCCTGCATCCAGCCAAGCTCACACTACAGTGGGAACACTAAAATCAGTTCCATGAGAGCCAGCTGTCCTCCTCTTCCACAGTGCTCAGGGAGCCACACAGGACTCCTGGAACGGGAGCCAGCCCGGTCCTGACTCACCACAGATGTTCCCCTCCTCCCCCATGCAACTCTGAGCCAGGGCCTTCTTTCCAGGGCTTACTGTTATTACAAAAGATTTCACTGGGCCCCCCAAAATGTGCTGGATGCTGAGAGGAAAACACACATCTCCCTAGCTGTGGGGTTAAGAGAGACAGACATTAAATTATTCAGAGATGGCCAACGACCCTATGGGGCCAAAGAAGGAAATCCAGGCAGCTTTGTAGAGTTCAGTGTCAGGGAGTTGGAACAGCAGAAGCTATCACAATAGCAAACTTTGAAGTGCTATCCAGGCTTGAGTTGAGTTTAAATATGACATAAAACATTCCGTTTTGGCAAATCCAGACATCAGATTTTTCTCTGGACCCAACAAAGTCGCCTTTGCCTTAGTTAGAAAAGCGTGACCAGGACGAGAACAAAAATACAGTTTCTGAAATTTGTAAATCAGAATTCAGAGTCCAAGGTCACCCGCAAATATTTGGAAATTCTCACCAGCTATTTTTCAGGCAGGAGTGGCGTTGCTGTCTTCGGACTTTATCTTTTGTGTATGCATTCATCTGTCCATTTTCCCAGGGTTGGGGGGGGGCACATAGCGCCCTGTCTCTGCATTTCTTCAGGGCATATTAGTAAAACAACTAGAGAGTTGCTCCCAGAGTGCCAGTGTCCCATCATACAGGCTGAATCATCATCATCTCAACAAAGAAACTATTTCATGCAATTGACAGTATTTTTTTCTATCACCAAATAGCATAACAATATTCTTTATACTTACCTGTTTGCTACAAAGAATATTTCATTATATAGCAAATTCATTTTGAACCTACCGGGGTCGGGGTGGGGGTGGGGTGGGGGAAAGCCTCAGGTCTTAGGAGAACCTGACACATCATGAGTATTCTACATAGTACCCAAAAGATACTGGTGTTTCCGGGGATTCCCACCATCAAATGGAAATAAACCACAGCTTTTGTATACAGTCTACAGAGCAAGTTCAGGGAGAGGAAGAGAAGAAAAAGAAAAGCCAAGTAATGCCAATGTTGGGAATTGTAAAAAAAAAAATAAAAACATTTGGAGTCATTTGGCTACAAGAACAGAGACCAGAATGGCATTACCAAAATACTATTCATTGCCCTTTTGTTCTTTCATTATCTTTTTAGTTTCACAGTCCATTTAGAATTGTCTGACTACTTCTCAGTCACTGCTCAAGAAGGAATTAAGTTTTATCTCTAGCTCTATGAGAATAAAATCCAACGTTTACAGGTTAATTCTTCCTTTTCTAAGAAAAAAAAAAAAAACAAAGGATGAAAATGGACAAACAGGATTACCTATATTCTAGTTTTAGCTCTGTTTTTTAAAATACTCACGAACATACTTTCAGATAAACTCTGTTGGTTTATAGATTTCCAGGAAAATTATATGGGACAATTAACTAAAAGCCTATTATCATAGGCATATATCCAAATCACTCTGATTTTCTCTAAAAATACTTACTTCGGATGAGTTCGTCATCTGAACAATTTCCCCAAATGGACTGGTCTTGCATCATTCCATGTGTGAAGCAGCTATCGGCAGCTTGAGTTATATTTCTCTCAGTATTTTCTTTATCACATTTTTCTAAATAAAACAAAAGATCTGTTACCATTAAATGTTACATATTGTTCTCTATTTTTTTCAGTTTATGGTTTTTTTTTTCCAAATGCTTCCAAGTCTGCCATAATTTAAGGAAATGGGAGCAGTACTTCTATTGACTGTCGCATAGGTATTGAAGCAGTAACAGATTTATTGAGCACTTACTATGTGACAAACATCAAAGAAACAAACGTGTTTACATTAAAACTAACCTGTTACCGTAAATAAGTCATCATAACACAAGTGGTGTGCCATGACAGAGAAATGTGGAAAGGTCACATAAAAGATGAAAGTGAGTCCATACATGCAGAGGGCAGGTGCAGCAGAGAAAGCAACAAAGGAGAAGAGATCCCAATGAACGGTGGGGATTAAAAATCAGGCTGAAGCTCAGTGGGAGCAACTGAGAAGTGAGAAGGTACAGAAACAAGCAGAGTTCTCTCTGCAGAAACTTGGGAAAGAGGCAAGGGCTGTGTTACGTATTCTCACAAAGGGAGATGTTTAGGATGGGAGATTTATACAGGGGTTTATGGGCTCTTAGGGTGAAAGCCAGTAAGGAAAAGTAACATCTGATCAGGAACATGACAACTCAAACAAAAAGCTAACTACAACACAAGGTAAAATCCATGTTAGAAGAGGTCCAGAGCAATAAAGAGGTTCAAAGGAAGAAAAACAAAGTCATCAAGATTCAGACCTCAAGAAAAGCACCCCAGAGAAAGGTGCATGTTGGATAGTCTTCAAAACACTAGCAGGAATTCTGCAAACAGAGATGGGAGAAAGGTCATTCCAGGTGGAAGCATGGCCTGGCCAAACTCCACAAGCATAAACTCCAGCAAAGGTTCCAACTCTCTGGAGTGTGAAATACTTTAAGGGGGACATTAGGAGATAAGACTATAAAGGTTTGATTAGGGACACAGCATGGGTATCTGAATGTGAAGGTGAGAAATCTAGACAGAATTTCAAGGCAAGATGAGTAAGTCAAAGTAGCCATTGAAGCTTTATGAATTGCTTTATCAGAGCTGTGCATTAGGAAGATTAATTCATTTGTGCACAGCAGTGTCTCAATCCCATATGCATTTTAACTCACTTGGGGGGCTTTTTAAAAAGCAGATTCCTGGACCCCACCACTAAAGATTCTATTTCAATTTAGGGATGGGGCACTTAGGTAATTTTACTGCACTTACATCCTTGACAATCACTGGAGTATGGATGTATCTAAGAGGGAGAACAGAGTATAAGAGAGGCTTAGACTAGTCCAGTTTAATCAGAGCTTAATCTACTGAACAACAAGATGGGAAAGGGGGTAGATGTGAGAACATAACTGGAGATTTGCACAGATGATCAGGGAAGATGGGATTGGAGATGATGGAGCTCTCTTGGTCAAGGATTTGAAGGGGAAAACCTGGAGAGGAGGAGAACAATTTATTAGTTAAAAATATCTATTTGTATGTAGATGTTTTAGGCATCGTGTCAGGCAATGAAGGCTCAATGAATTCTGAGACACAGCTCAGGCCTTCATGAACTTTACAGTTTAGTAGAGGAGGACTTTAGGTTGCACATTTGAAAGTGCAAATCATAAATAAAGTTATAGCTGGGAAAAGTGATCTTCCTAAACCTGACTGCTAAAGCCATTTAAATGAATGGGCCCATCAAAAGAGTGAGCACATTAAAATAAGAGTACCAAGAGGGGTCTGTACAATTAGACAGGAGTCAGAGAAGGACGAGAAACTGGATGATGTCAAGCCATGGAAGCAAGGAAAGGAAAGAGATTCAAACAGAAGTTGTTAGTCAACTCTGTTAACATTTCCAGTGGAAGGAAAAATTTTCTGCACATGCAAAAGTTTCTCATGTACCATGGGGATTTCACAACAATTGAAAAGTTCTGCCATGAAACACATTTCAACACATGAAAATAGATGGACACCGCTTAGGACTAAGTCCAGAGGCTAAAAATCTCTGAAAAAAAGCAAGGTCTTCAATGCTAAGTATTTTCAGAAAGCAAAACCATATTCAGATAGCAGTAAAATATAAATCAGAAGCATGCTAAACCAATATGTTCTAGAAGATTTATGTAACATTTACTCAGCATTATCCTAGAGAAAATGTAATCTTCCTGAGAGGTGTTCGTTTCAATTAAAATCTTTACTTTTTTAAACAACTCCAGAAATCTTTCCACTGTTACAGTCAACTCAAGGCCTTTCTGAGATTATCAACAGAAGAGCTTTTTATAAAAAGTCACTAGTATACACAAACTAGCTCATCAGCAGAGTCCCACACACTTGCTGCTACTGTTATGAAGCTAACTGCCGCCAGGTGTCATGCTAGTAGGCTTGATTCAATTAGCAACTTTAATTGAAGCTGAATGAAATTAATTATATAATTTTGAGCTGTTCAAGTTTAATTCCATTAAAATTAATTCATGAAACCAGGGCATTATGAAGCATTGCTGACTAAAAGAAAATAGGTATGAATAAAGCCTCTAGACACACTTGACTCACATTTGAATCATGTCCAATATTCAAGTGCTCAACACAGGCCCTCTAAACTCTCCACTGAATAAATGAAAATGTCATGTGGTCCATATACACGCTGATTTACTAGTGACCTACCACTAAGAGGAAAATAAAGTTCTTCTGCTTTAAGTATTTATTAAGGAACAGTTTATCACTTATTTTTTTTTAAGTTTCCTTATCTGTGAAATTCTAGAGTTAGAGTCCTTCTCAAGTTAAAAAAGAAAAATTATCATTCTTTGTCCCTTTATATTCAAGAAATAAGAAACAAAATGTAATTACTACCAAATCATAATCATCAGTCTATCCAACTTTGCCTCATTTGAAAAGTAAATGTCTTAGCCCAAAAGTTGGCCTTAGCTTTTTGCTATGACCCACACAGCACCCAGCCCAAAACAAGGCTCAGAAAAGGTTCTAAGCATAAAAATTCAGTTGACTTTTGCCAATTCTCCACTTTTAAAAATTAAATTTCTGTGGCCACTTGAATGTTCTATAACTTTTTAACATGTGTATATTATTTTATTGGCATGTTTGTAATATTTAATGGAATACCTATATAACAGTCTCATAAATGGGGCACCGTTACATCTAACACTGGAGAAACGCATGGAGGCAGACTAAGACTTAATTGATAGACAATGGTAAGGCGGGAATCATGATGCCCAGCCGCAGAACCAACCTTACTACAACTTTCAGTACTTTGGGTCAGCCACTACTCAGTAAGATGACAAACAGGCAATTTCTAACAGATTTCTGTTATCAATGGAGGTTTACTGTGTGTGTGTCACTTCTGAACTGCAGAAGCAGGGCGACAGTCCTGGTTTAATCAATTCCTTCCTGGGTTTATGAAGGTTTGTAGATGCTGTTAAACTAGTATATGGTCCCAAAAGGCACATCCCATAGGCAATCAAGTAACTTCGTGATGCATGAGCTCAGCCTGTACCTTTCTGTAAGAATTCTGCGTATACAACCAAGCAGCACTGCTCTCTAACTTAACAGTTTTCTCTTAAAAGGGGACCGTGGTCATCTCAATAATGCTGTTCTTCTACGCTAGTGGGTCTTCACTGTTGAGCCCCTTAAACATAAAGAGGCACAGGTTCCAATTCAGGTGGTATGGGGTAAGATGGGGGGAGGGATGTCATCATCATATATGGCCAGGTTTGAGGGACACTGTTCTAAGCAAGCTCTTCTGTACTACACAATTTCGAGAACACTTAGAAAAGCCTATTCAATACTGCAATACAGACCTCACTTCACATCACCTCGTCACAGTATTCCAAGTAATCAGAAAATACAATTTTACCTAATCACTAATACAGAGGTATTCAGTTTGGTCTCCAGGTCAGGACAACTATGAAAATACAAATCATGAGTTATATAGGACATTAACAAGCTCTACTAATAGACGAATACATAAGCATTGTTTTAGAAATTAAAATACACTTGAAGACACTTTAAAAACAGCACTAGACCAGAGGACAGCTGCATACTACTGGCATCTGCTTCCATAAGGCTAGCCTCCCAGGAATCACAGAAGTACGGAAGAAATCTTTGGCTGAGGGAGGAAAATAAAGTCACCTTGGTCTCTGACAAAAAAAATCCTCTAGCTTGAGAGACCAAACATACACACAAAACAATCAAGCAATTACCAAACAGAAGGTAATGGAAACTGCACTGGGTTGTAATCCTGACTCAAAAACTGACCAGCTATGTGGCTGGGGCTGGGTCTCATTTTCTTCAAACAGAAGCGAGGGCATTGAGCTGGATGATGGCAGAGGCCTTTTTGGTCTCCACAATTCTGTAAGTCTGACTTTGCAAACAGTCTAAACAACAGAGCCAAAACTTCATATACACGTTGAAGGGTTCAGAATAGAGGGGAGGAAATCAAAGAAAAACCTTTGTAAGGCATTGGATTTGAGTTAATTCTCAAAGAAAATAACAAGCATGAATTAAGCAAAAGAATCAAAAGAAAATAGTAAGAATTCTAAATGATCGATTTAAATACAATATGTCCTACTCAGAAATGGCTCTCTCACAGGATCAATACTCTTTATTTTTTGTTATTTTTCTAAACAAGGGTATGAATGGTGAAAAGTAATCTCTCTCCAATCTCAATCGTTCCTGCTGAAGAAGAATGAGATCCAGGTAAACAGAATTTCCATTTCATTTAAAATTCTATAACATTTTACCTAGTTGACATTGTCCAAATTTGAAACCTTGAGAATGAGAATTTTACTGACCTCTGAGAGTTAGGGAATAACCCAGTTGAATGGTGATTAACAAGAGAAAAATCTAAAAGCATTACATATAAGTAAATTGGATAATAATATATGTACAACATATTATGTTCTATGCCACAGAACAGCCACTTAGCTGGTATATGGTTGTTAAACAAGTTTTTAAAAATAAAACACTTCCTTTAGTTGAAAGAGTAAATTAATTAACTTTTGGAATTACAGTATTAGCAATTTTCAAAGGGCTTTAATATTTATTTGATCTTCGGAACCATCAATGATATCGTAAGAACACGTTGGCTTCATTTTACTGATGAGAATGCAGAATGAGAGTCAGAGACAGACATTCAGGCAAAAATAGGAGAAAAGCCAGAAGTGGAAAGCATCTTGCAGCTCTTTTGATACTGTACCAAGTGTAGAAAGACCCACCACACCACTCAGCCCTTCAAACCTCCAAGGAATGATCCCTCACACAAGGAAACAACCCTATTCCTGGTCAGTTAGGTCTATTAGTAAGTTGTTCTTTATTTTGAACACAAATTTGCTATCAGGTAATTTATAACTAGTCTCAGTTCTGCCCATTGAAGGTAGACATAGTAAACTTAAGCCTTTCTAAAAGATAACAGTGTCAACCACTGAAAAGGGATAGTCTTTCCATCAGTTTGTAATCAAGCAAATATACCATCTCAAGAGTTAAATGCTTTTAGCACACAATAGTAAAAGAATCTAGCCATGCTGCATGAGGATGATTAGTTTGTGAAAATTACTAATGAGCTTTTAAACACAGAGTTCTGTACGTGCCAGGGTTTTCCAAGAAATGGAGATAATCCTGTCATGTACAAGTGCAGATATCTGAATCCTTCCTGATGAACAAAGACTCTCTTTGGTTCTCTGGGACAGAAAGACCATCTCTAAATTGTACTTTGCGCTGGAAGTGGTTAGTGGCACAGGATCTCAAATCAGGGTGCCTGGGTCAACCACGAATGCTATGGATCCTGGGCAAATTAACTGTCACATGTTTAATCTTTAAAATAGGAATAGCAATAGTATCTATTTCATAAACTGGCTGTGGAAATAAACGGAATCATGCCTGGAAAGCAGAGTTTCTCTTATATAGTAAGGGCTCATCCACATTTGCTATTATTATTTCATTAACTGTTATTACAATAAGCATCTTTTAAAACCCTGATATAAAGCTATCATATGGAAGATGTTGAAGGAACTATCTAGTCAGTAATCCCTATGTGAAAAAGCAGGCAAGAAATCTATTTCCAGACTTAGTATGAGGAAAACTATTGCTTTCTCTGAGAAGCTATACATTTTTCCTGATGCACAAGGAACATCGTATTAAAGAAAAAGTTTTCTTTTTGACCCAAATTTACAAACAAAATTGAGTGAGTCTGACCCTACGGTCTCTATATACATTTTGATTTTCCCTCATGTTTGGATCTCCTAGGTACCTGTATTTTCCATTATTAGGTTTTAATATTCTTTTAAAATGTACTCTTATAAGCCACCTCAAAATATTCTACTGAACTAGGCAGAGGTATATGTAAATGTACAAACCAACCATCAAATATATTTTCTACTCGTTAACCATACTTTATTTGCTTACTTCATGGAAGACTAATATAAATGATGGTGCTTGGCAGAAATCTTTACAAAACCTCAAAAACTTAGTGTAAAACACACATATATTCATATATAAAAGGAATACAAGTACCATTCTTTGTACTTAAATTTGGGGACTTTTGCATGTTAGATCTCATCCAATTCAATTTAATATTTGATAATAATCTATGTCAGATTATTTATAATCTATATATTATGGATATTCTTACTGCTGTGCAATCTATATTCATACCCCCTTTTTCTGAAAACAAAGCAATTGTTTTAAACAATTCTTATTCTTCCTTTAAAATATCAGCATCGTTTCAGATGGTCTATGTGTGTTCCGGTTTATGAAATCTCAAGTAATCCAAGACTAAAATCTCTGGGCAAAGTAAAAAATCTGGGTCTGTTTTTCCCAGAGGCTCAGAACAATGTGGAAATCTACAAATGCTTCCCATAAGTAACCTTTAAAAATCAAAGATAAAGCAGTTTCCAGGAAGGCCTAAGGTTCTGGAATTTTACTTCTTCACTCATCAAAATAACACAAACAAACAAAACCCTCAAGCCTAATGACCTTCAAGAAACATTGCAAAACCAACCTGCTTTGCCTAATGCTCTAAAATGGGTTAAAATCGGGGCACCTGGGTGGCTCACTCAGTTGAATGTCAGTCAGTTGAACTCCTGATCTCAGCTCAGGTCATCATCTCACAGTCATGAGATTGAGCCCCACAGTGGGCTCTACACTGACAGCACAGAGCATGTTTAGGATTCTCTCTCTCCCTCTGTCCCTCCCTTGCTTGCACACACACACACACACACACACACACACACACACACACACACACGTGTGCTCTCTCAAAAATTTTAATTCAAGAACAAAAAATAAATTGGATTAAAATCTCATTGTCCAAAAAAAGTTAGGATAACCAAAGTATTTTAACAGATGAATGAGCATATGCATAAAATTTCATGATTTTGTAAATACAAGAATTATTATATAAGCACAAATCATTATAGATGTTTATAGAACTAACTAAATGCCCGAATCAATTTAATCAATTCACTGTTATCGATATTTTGAAAAATAAGACTGAGCAAAATCTAGTGTGCATTCATTCAAAGGGCTTCGTATGCATTTAAAAGCTTAGGGTGCATTTATATTCAAGAGTGATAAAAATGACATTGACTCAACTGGTTTAAAATTTGGGGGTAGGTAGAGTGGGTTATATACACAGCAAAGCGGAAAACAATTCCAAAGTTAGATAAATATACAATTGAATAGAACCATGCAAATGAATAGGTACAAAATATAATAATATCTCAATAAATCCGGGTTCTAAATAAATGGCAGAAGGAGTAGGGAGAGGTTACATGACAGAAAGCTGATACTTGCAACCAGGGCACATTACCTAGGTCATCTTTATCTCCTGCCCTTTGACATCCAAACCTATAGTTCTTTCTCCTAAAAATATATTTTCAGGATGACCTACCCTGAGGCATAGTAAACTCCTCCCACTTCAAATATATGCTCATTTGTGTTCTTTCAACCAAGTATACTCATGCTAAAACCAAACACTCACAGGCTAATGGAATTTGGAGTTAGATGAGCTTTTAGAGGTCTCAGCCCAACCTGCTAACTTGAATTCAGATGAATACCTTCACCATCCAATATCCCCAAGAACAAGCCAAGGAGTATAGGCATGACTACTTCTGGGGCAGGGAAATAGCGTCAGCACATCATTGACTCCAGTTTGGGACTGTTTTAATCATTCACAGGCTTTCCTCACAATTGGCTAAAATCTACTTCCTTACATTTTTTTGCTGATTCATCATTATTTTGCTCTTTGCAATCAAAGTCTAATGTTCCCTCTGTGACTGTCTCATATTAGAAAATATCTCATGCCCTTGTGTCTATTTTCTCCGTGCTAAACACCCTCAATTCCTTCAATCGTTTTTCGGGACCTTTTTAACATTCTGTTCACCCTTATAGACAGGATAGTCTTCTTCATCTTGTCTAGAAAGCCATCATCAAACAGTTTGTCTTACTGTGGAAATCCAGAGAGGCCATATCTGCAGCAGTTTTCTTACTTAGCAATTGACTACGCCCATTACAAAAAGGAATTGAGGACTCTGACATCTTCCTCTTTTTTTAAAATGATGTCACACACCCATCTTCAGTCTTTTGTCATGATCACTGTTGTAAGTGCCACAATTCTAAAACTTTTCTGTTACTTCTCAGTTATATCGGGTGGGGATGAACCTTAATTTGGCACTGTTACAAGAATGAAGGCCAATGGAAATCAAAAGTGAACCAAAGGGGGTTGTTTCATCTGTAAAGCCTTTTTCAAAGCTATGATTTGAGTCCACTCCTGATATAAGTGAGAGAGGATGGAGAAGAGCATTTCACATAGTAGTGAAAACACAAATAAGATAATGATAAGAGAAGCAGAACCATATTGCCATTTATTTTTTGGACTTCAGTCCAAAAGTGACGTGGCTTCTTGCCTTCAGGATCATTTCTTTGAGACATTGCTTTCTTTGGATTCTCCTCTAAGACAACAAACCCATTCTGGCCCCACAATCTTTGTAATCTCACAAATGGCTGATGGCCTCCAGGAGGAGAACTTGTAAATCCATTCCTCTAGACTTGCTCCCTGTCCTGACCTACAGATTTGAAGTCTCACCTCTACATGAATATATCTTTGGCAACTCAAACTCAACATTTCCTAAAATTTTAGCAATTAATCACCACTTCTCTTCTGGCCCTGTTTCTCCAACTATAGTCTATATCTTGGTCAGCGGTGTTCACAGAATCATCTTTCAATTCTCTATTTTCTCCGCCCTAACAGAGTCAACTATGAGATCCAGCTAATTAGAACTTCCCAATCTCTCTCAAATGTATATTTTCCTATGCCCACTACCAATGCCACCTTTTTCTTGAAATTATTTCAACACAAAGACTGAATATGTTACTCCTTAGCTCAAGTAAAAATTCATTTCGCATAGTGATGACAAATCGGTATATTGTCACGTTGTACATATTTTAATGGAAGCTCCGACACCTTTCCCATGCTCCAAAATTTCATCTTGTACTTCAGTGAGAAATAAAGAGTAATACCCCTCAGAAAATGCAAGCTGCATGAGCGATGGAAAAACAAACAACAGAGTAGGTCCACGTTCATAGAGCCCAGGAGATCAAGGGCTGATCCAGGGAAAAGAGTAGGAGGACCTGATCCTAGAGAAGAGGCTGGTTCCTTTGTGTGTTCCAGCTGCCTTCAGAGAGTCTGTCACCTACTCAACCACAAATTGCTTTATTTTTGGTGCTCAATTCTGCATAATTCAAACCAAAAACCTGCAAACTATGTCTTCTTCAGATGGGATCACTAGCAGCCCAACCCAGAAGGAACAGACTTCTTGCCACTCTGGGTTTCTCATTCAACCTCTGAATTTGTATGCTCCACAACTGCACCAGTCAGCTGGCAACTGGCCATAAACTAATCTGTCACCTGGTTCTTGTTGTAATCTTGAATTGATATTTAGACAAGGAATTAACTTTACAAATTCCTTGTGGGCAAACTACGCATTACAGATTCTTAATCTGCACAAGACTTCGCACGCAGTAGGCACACAAAAACGATTTGTTGACACGGTTTCTCTTCAAACGTATCAATAATGAAATCTATGTGCTGGCAGGAAAATTAACTTCAGATTCTACTCCTGAAACTAGTAAAAAAAAAAATCAGGCATAAAAGCACATGCATATGAATCATCTTACTTCAGATCATGTGGGTGTGAATCTGAAAACAGAAGTGGACTGCAAGTAGAAACCACAAACGAAATTAATGTTAAAATAACTCTGTTCATAGCTCCTGCTTAGTGAACCCTAACTGATTAAATTAGAATCTTTTTAAAACATAACTGGCTTTCAAACTCAAGATTAAAAGCTTTCCTTCTGGAGAAGATGTATGCGAATGTGAAAGCAGATACGAAAAGTTTAAGTAACTTCAGGAAAGTGTCAATGGTAAAAGGAGAGGAGGAAAGGGAAAAAGAGACACAGACACAGAGATAAGGAAAAGAGAGAGAAGCATCCAAAACACTGGTGCACAAATACATGTGTGATTAAGACAATGGGAGGAACCACGACGTCCTTCATCTGCTCCAATCACCAACATCCAACTATCCAAACATCTAGTATCTAGACAGTGCAGGATCAATCTTTCCTTAGTAAAAACTTAAGAAAGACTTTTAGAAAAAGAAACATAAAAATCACATCCCCTAACTTTATATAGGGTAGAATAATCATGTTACCTCAGAAAGACCATTTATTTGGTTGAATCATTTCTCTCCTTTGTTGGTTACTGTATCGTTCTAATTTTCCATTTGCAAATGGCTTAACTTCAGATTATGTCAATTTAGGTTTCCTTATTTTCCCCAAATCTTTTATTATTATAAAAATATAATGATACTAAAATAATTGCACACAGCTATTAGAATTTTCCATGATATCACCTCAACAAGATCCAGGAAATAAGGTTCAAAGAAACAGGAAAGGCTCTTACACACCCAAAAATTCCAGTTTCCCCCCCAACTAGCCCTATAAAGGTCACTCAAATACATATATATATTTATAAATGTATAAACGTATAAATCCTTACATGTTAACTGACCAAACAAGGCCAACAAGCATGGTTCTTGCTGGCCAGAAACCTTACCTGCCAATTACACTGCTGGGCTCTCTGCCTCCCCATACACCCTAGAACACAAGATTCATTAGAACAAATACACTCTTCTCACACATGGGTAATCCTCCTCCTTTGTCCCCCACTGCTTCTACCCTGCCAACCTCCAACCCTATGCTAATTCCAAAAACTCATTTATCAGCTCTATTCCCAAGCTCCCACATGCTCCTTGCTGAGAAAGGCAATCAACCACGCTGACCGTGTCCACTAAAAATTCATGCCATTCATTCTCAGTTAAGCCCTCAGTGCTACAGAGCAGCCCTTTTGTTTGCCCCAGATTGAATCCCTCTTGAATACTTCATTCTTTGAAATCTTTTCCACACATCTCAAATTTCTTGACTCATCCTAACCACCCCCCACTCTTGCTCTCAGCAAATGTTACCATCTACTTTGCTAAGAAGATCTAGGCCTTCCAAGATCTCCCTTTCTCATCAAACTGTGTCTAGATTATCATTTATTATTTTCTCCCATGCCCATCTGTAAAGGGAACGTGGTCTACTTTCCTATGACTGGTCTCTGTCCAATTCTGTCCCGGAATTTTACTTTCAATTACACACACCCACCACACCACCACTGTACCCCATACCCTTTCAACTTCCATCTCCCTCTCTCCCCTGGATTTCTTTCCATTAGCACGTGGTGAGCAAGCTCAAAATCCACCCAACTGAAATCCTCTCTACACCTGGTTTCTCCCTTAACAAATCACAACTTTTTTCATCTTCCATGACCACTAAACCTCTAAGGCTTCTGTGACCAATCCTTATGGACTCTCTTTCTGTATTCTTTTCCTTCTCCTTCCTCAAGTGTGGCCATGCCCCCAAAGCTTTTCCTCAGTCCTTTCCCTCACTCTTGTGTCCAGCCATCAATTATCTGGTGGTGAACTCTGACCCTGTGAGCTTGACCCTCACCACTCTCCTAGGTACAAGTTCTAGTTCTTGGTGGCTTGCTGGCTTATCATGGCAAGGGATAAGCTCCAGGAACGAAGATGATCCAAAGAAGACTCAACAGCTCCTCCCATGTTTCCACTCAGGCTAAAAAATCAAACCCCTGGATTACCTTGAATTTCTACCTTCACACTACCTCCCGTATAAAATACATCGCTCAACTATATCAATCAGATACAACAAAATCTGGACACTATGCTTTAGGAGATTCACAGCTGAGTAAGTAAAACTTAAGGCCCTCAAGGGGCTCTCACAGCTAGGAAGAACTCTATCCTACTTTTGCTATTGTCCTTAAACCCATTTCCTCGATCAAATTCCTAGTGGGGCTGCCCTATGTCCTTTTTGTCAAGTGCCTGTCATAGCTTCCCGGATAATCACTGCCTTCACTCTTGCCCCTCGTACCAACATCATCCTTTGCACTGCTACCAGATTTATTCTCCTAAAAAACACCAATTTGGTCCTGTCCTTCCCCTTCTCAAGAACTTTCAATGGCTCACCACTGCCTACAAAAAGGATATACAAACACCTTAGTGGAGAATTAGAGCCATCCTCAAAATTACTTCAGTTTATCTTTACAACTTTACCTCACTCTTTGTTCTTTGATACAGCCCATACAAAGGGCTTAGTGAAGCATTCAACATTTTGTAATAATCACCTCCAAGTTTTGCTCTCCATTATCCATCTTCACAGAGCTGAGTTCTATGATCGTGCTTCTTTGTCCAGCTCAAATCAAAAGTTTTCCTTGCGGTTCTTCCAAATGCCCCAGCTAGAGATACTTTCTGTCTCCCATGTTCTGTCATCACACATTCTTTCTACGTCTATCATAGCACCTATCAGTCTACCTTGTATTACAGTTATGGGTGAATGTAGGTGTTTTCCCATCATTCAGCAAGACCCGAATTTCATTCAGTGTATTCCTCTCTGTACTTGTCACACAGAAAGGTTCAAGATATATATATATATATACACACATATACATACATACTCGTGTGTGTGTAGGATTGAATATTTATGAAGCATTTGAGTAAAGCAGAAATAATGCAAAGAGGAAAAAAAGGCTATGGTAGAAATAAAAATTAGTAATAAATATTTAATATAAGTTGATTCTAATTTTTTGAGATTAGGGAACTAAATATAATTTATCACTGTTTCTATGAGAAAGGGTAACTTAGGTTCCAAAACTCCAACTTACAAATGAACACAACCCATGTGCAAATTATGCACTCTTTTCCTTATTATTCCATAATGCTGGGATCTCCAAAGAGAAGTGTACGGGTGGCAGGACACGAATATCTACTGAGCTGGTAGAAGAAAGTACTAAAATACCTATTTCACTTACATTTTCATGTACTTACATCCACTTACAATTTTCATCTCTGTATTTCCTTTTTAAAGTTCACAATACATTTGTGTTACAGTCCACAAAATGTTAGAAAGTTCTTTGAGGAAGAATACACTCAGGATTATTTGTATTAATTGGGGTATGTGATAAACATGCTGACAAGTAGTAATGTAGAAGATACACAGAGTGATAGGATTTAAAATTTTGAACTTGAAAGAGACTGTTTTTAAAGCTTTCTGAGGCCTTTCTAACTAAAAATGAGAGACTTACTAGAAACCTATCAATATATCTTTCTGCAGACAAAAGCCTATATAACAATTATTTTCTTTTTTTTTTTAATTTATTTTTCAACGTTTATTTATTTTTGGGACAGAGAGAGACAGAGCATGAACGGGGGAGGGGCAGAGAGAGAGGGAGACACAGAATCGGAAACAGGCTCCAGGCTCTGAGCCATCAGCCCAGAGCCTGACGTGGGGCTCGAACTCCCGGACAGCGAGATCGTGACCTGGCTGAAGTCGGACGCTTAACCGACTGCGCCACCCAGGCGCCCCAACAATTATTTTCAACTAGAGATAAAGAGCACCTGGAGACTGTTAACAATACAGATTCTTGACCCTTCCATATCCAGAGATTCTGATTCTAAAAGTCCAGAGTGGGACCAAAAATGCCAGTAGCCTTGAAATATTAGGGTAGTATCTCAATGCATCTTACATTCTCGGCCAGATAATTCTGTGTTGTGAGGGGCTGTTTGGTCCTATGCATGGTAAGATATTTAGCATTACCCCTGGCTTCTACCCACTAGATCCTAGAAGGACCCACTCCACTCCCTGTATGTCTACCAAACATGTCTCCAGATGTTGCCAAATGTCTCCTGGAGGGCACAATCTCCCCAGACTGGAACCAGAGAGAGAAGCTATCCAAAGAGGATCCACTTTGAGAAATTCCATCCTTAATCAGAAGGATAAAACAATATGATACGTGTCTAAGAATATGGGTGTTACAAGCATACATTGTATAAATTGAAATAAACAGGCTTCCCATAAAGGAAATCTGATTAGCCACTATAAACTCCTGACAACTTAGCTAAGCTTCTAAGTCAAAGCTCTTCTTATGTAATTTCAACTCGAAGATTTTCTCCCTAGCTTCTATTTTAAATTATTTTTAATTAACTTCACTGGCATTTTGCATCCTGCTATGAAAAGTCTGCCTAATAGTCTCAGAGGACTCTCCCAAGAGAGAAGAGTGCATTAAATCACACATTATCACATTAAAGTATATTCCAGCACTCACAGTCCAACAATCGAAGTCTTGGCAAATGCAGGGAGTGGCGGGGGGAGGGGGAAGATGCAGGGACTGGAACAGGCTCAAGTGATTCACAGTATCCAAAGCCTATTATCTTCGATTCATCCATCCGTAGGAAAGATTTATATTCATTCTTTACTTCAACCACATTTATCACAATGACATATATTCCCCAGTTTGTGGTTCTACCCTGATTTCTATGGACTGCATGAGACCTTGGCCAAGTCACCTGAATACTTTGGACAATCTTTCTAAAAAGTGAGCCAGTTAGGGGCACCTGGGTGGCTCCGTCCATTAAGCATCTGACTTTGGCTCAGGTCACGATCTCATTGTTCCTAGGTTCGAGCTCCACACCAGGCTCTGTGCTGACAGCTCAGAGCCTTGAGCCTGCTTCAGATTCTGTCTCCCTCGGTCCTTCCCCCACTTGCACTGTCTCTGTCTCTCAAAAAATGAATAAATGTTAAAAAAATTTTTTTTAAAGTGATCCATTTGGACTAAGTTATTTTTATAAATCCTCATAGTCCCAGGTTGCAAATGTATGAATGAAGTACTTAATTAAAAAGCTCTTCCGAGTACATGGATTCTAGTAACTTTTGCACAAAAAAGTAAGTACCTACATTTTCAGTGATAACACAATGAATTTTAAGATGTTTAATCCAAGAATGAAAAAAAAAAAGACAATTAGATGAATCACGTATACAAGATCCATTCTCTCTTAAAACAAAATTAAGTTTGGCCCAAATTATCCTTCATCTATCAAGACATTCATACAGGGACTTTGCATGGGACAGCAAATCAAACCAATCTTTCAGAAGTTAGTCATAAATAGGGAAACAGTTATAAACACATGTTTACATTCTGATTTCTAGAACAGAGATAACAGATCAGCTGCCTAGAGGCCATATCCAGCCTGAAAGTGTAGTTGTTTTGTTGGCTGGGGCAAAATTGTATTTAATCAATTGCCAACTTTTAAAAAGGGAGAGATGATACATAAAAATCTGTATTTCCAGTGTCTCTTGAAATACTGGAAGATATTAGCCCAAATGGCAACAATGAGCTGGAGCTGAGCATCACCACCTCCTGGCCCATGGGCTGTCCCAGGGCCCACGATCCCTGCTGCTACAAGCTTCTCACACCCATCCTGGTTCCCTTTTACAGCCTGGAGCATAAGAGCTTATGTCCTTGCTCTGCAACAATTTTCAAAATACACAGAAAATGTTTTTAATGCTTTCAAACCAATAGCGTTTTCCTTGCAGAATCACAGGAAAAGAGCAGAAATTTTAAAGAGGTAGAACAATGCTCTTAATAAGGAAACCTTCCTAACCCTGAATGCCGTTACGTAGAATCAGCTACACTGTAGGTTTCTAACTAACCATCTGGAAGAACGGAGAAAGGGATTTTAGATTTGATGGGGAGTTCACTAGAGACCCCCCCCCCTATAATTTCTTTTAACTTTAACATTGCATGCCCTTAGTTAGGAGTGTGGATATCTCATCATGATATAGTAATATATGCATAGGTTTTATCTTGACATCTATCTATCTTTGCCTACAAGGTAAGACTTGACCTTATATTTCCTCTTCATGAAAAGATATTTTCTGCTAATTGCCATAAAACACTCCATTTTTCTCACAGATTTTAATATATAAAAATTTTAAATTAAGTTTCAATTAACTAAGCAGCCACATCTGACCAGAAAATTATTAAACTATTCTTCTGAAAAGATGATAAAGAATCCAAGGACAGAGGAAAGAACTCAAGAGCTGGAGAGTAGGGCACTCTGTGAGCAAAGCTTCTTTCTTCACTAACGCCTTTACCAAGAGGATCAAACTACCTATGGAAGGCTGCATCTGCAAACTTTTACCCTACCCACTCACTCCAAAATTTGTTTTCTTTCAATATACCTTATGAAATCTGCTTGTTTGAGGCATAATATTTTAGCAAGAATCTGAAGATTTTCTTCCTAAAAAATCATTACAATCATTACCTTATATTACACGTGCAATTAAATTGATGCTTAAAGGATGTGAGTCGAAGATAAACTAATAAAAAGGCGGTATATAACTATGTTGCTGAAGGTAAGCCGATTTTCAGGTACAATATAACCCCAAGAGTTTCCACACTGGTAATCCTGTATGCAGTCAACTGCACTTCAGACCATTCTAGATGCTCACTTCCTAAAATCAGAATCATGTGATATTTTACAGCATTGCATTGCATTACATTATACACCACTGCAAGTTCTAGCTGACTCTAACGATGCGTATTATTAAAGTAAGTTGGACACTGTAGATATCACTATGTCCAAATCAATTGTTTTTGTAGTGTGTTTGATGTGGATTTTGACATAAGCATTGTTTAACAATAGTGATTAACAGCTCAAGTGTGAAACATCAATGAGTCGATAAGACTATGAAGGGCATGCCTAACAACGGGAAAATGACTGTTGGCAATACAATGTGCAGAGCATGGGCTGCTTCTGGGAAAACATGTTTATCATTCTACTTCTCTGATTTGCTCTATTTTCTGTTTAGAAAAAAATGACTCACTGTTTAGAAGCAAAAAGCAATGATAAACATAATTCAATTTAACAGCCCTGAATGCCAGAACATTTTAATTTAGCCATGGATGTTTTCTGCTTTCACCTCTTTTGAGTTCAACGTTAACTTCTTCCTTTCCATTTTTGCAGCTTGGGGAAAAAGAAAAAAAAAAACAAACAAACAAAAAACAAACAAACAAAAAAAACACCAATCCCAAGAAGCTCACTACATTATTGTCAAAGAAATACAAAAGCTATCAGATATGCTTAAAATCAAGACTATAAAGTAGGTTTTGAAGACCTGGAAAATTATTTAGCCTATATCAATATCAGAACTTTCTAAATCAGAGCCACCGTTAGAGGAAACTGCATCAGAAGAGTAAGACCCTTGCTCCCTGAAAACCTCAAGGATGTTACCTTCAAGAGAGCAAAGATATTGCCTGACTTGTTTATAAGCTTGTTAGGGAAGTCTCCCAGAAACAAGATCATATTCTTTATAGGCTGCCTGTGTTTACACTTTGGAAAAACACAAAAGAGCTAATTCATTCTTGCCAAGTGTTCCTTTTTAAAGCATGCTGATTTCAAAACAAAACAGTTATTGAAACGTATGCGTGAGCCATTCCAAAGGAACTGGTCACAGAACCCCAGATCATCAACTGAGCTGCAGAGTGGCTCACAAGAAACAAAGATGAGCCCAGAGTGCTTAGCTTGTTCAGAGAGCAGCAACAGACCTGGATCTGAGGAAGACACAAGAACTGAAGTGAAGCAGGCGAGAGTGCTTCAGATCCCACATATTGGAGTCTTAGGCCCCAAAATGCATATGCTTAAGAAAGAAGCAATCATGTCATCCAGTTTCCCTGCAGTCAAAGGAAGGGGGAGTGGAAGGACCAGCGGATCCCGCCCTCTTATCCGGTTGTTGATCTAGGGCTGGAGTCCTGGAGAACTTTCTTGAGTAGCACTAACTGTGCAAAAGTTCACAACTACGGGGTGAGACTCCGTCCTCATTGCACACCAACCTCCACCCCCCTCCCTCAATCAGTAAATGTGTGGACAAATTTTAAAATGCAACAACGACAAAGCGACTCGCAACTTGCGAGCAGGCACTCACCCTGGGCTGGGGCGCCCAGCCGGCCGCCGCCCGCCTCGGCCCCGCGCTGGGGCCCGGGAGCCAGGGCTTCGCCCGCGCCGGACATGGGCCGCTCCACCGAGCCCGCGCCGCGCTGCCGCCTAGCTCGCCGCCCCCGGGGCGGACGCGAAGGGCTGTTAGGTGGTGGGTGCAGAGAACTGACTGCTTCTGGTGGGGGGGAAAAAGTGTTTCAGAGACCAGCACGCCACCCCTGCAGGACATTCCCTGCCCCTCCACCTCCCTCCCCCAAACCCCACCCCAGAGAAGTTTTGATTTGAAACCCGGGAGGAAAACTGCTACCCCGCACGTTGACAGTGGTGGAGTTGGGGGGCGGGGGAGGGCAGTGGGAGGGAGGCACTGAAAGGGGGCGGGGAAGGGAGACTGGATTTGGAAGCGCGGGGAAGGGGACCAAACCCCTCCTCCTTCTGGCCGGGGAGACCACCACCTACCTCGGCATCCCCCCCCAACTCTCTCAAAGCCCCTTCCTCCTTCTCCTCTTCCGCCCGGCAAAGTTAGCGAGGATCCAGCAGCTTCGGCATCTCACCCCAGTGGCCTGGCAGCAGTGGCGGCCGCCCCTGCGCGTCCCTCCCCGCCTCCCTCAGGCTCAGCCCAGACACTGCAGTGGCTGCAACTGCGCCAGTGGCCGCTCTTCTGACTCCGTGCTCTCCGCCCTCTCTTTCCAGCCAGCTCAGTCCGGCCAGCTCCCCAGAAAGGGGGCCTGTTCCCCCTCTGGCTCTCTGTCCCCCTGCCACCACTCCTCCACTCCTGAAACACTTCTCCGTCTGTTGCTCTTTTTCATCACATCCGGATCAGGAGGCCTCGAACTCTTGGCGGGCCGCCCAAGGCTGGGGGCGGTGCAACGTGGGCTCCCTCGCCCTGCACTGTCTGGGTCAGGAGGCCAAAGCCGGAATGGGCTGGCTCCGGGTAAGGGGTTTCTCTAGGGGCTGAGAGAAAGGAGGGAGTTGGCTGGTCCTTGGCTGCCTAGGCGTTTTCCTGCCCAGACTTACCCCATTCCCTCTTCTCCCAGCCTTTCTTCCCAATTCTGTCCCAGACCCATTGAAGATCTGGGAACTCCCTGAGTGAAGGAGAAACCTTTAGGAGGGACAATGCAAAACAAAAAATATAAATATTTATCGAACTTTCCTGATAGGATAGTAAAAGTGTGGTTTTGAAACCCTGACCCTTAGCTCAGTGTTTAAACTCTATGCCTCTGAAGTTACCTTTATTCTCTTTTTCAGGTCTTTATTCTGGTCCAACAGGAACGTGGATCAGTAAAACCAGTTGCACTTGCTTGAATCAACTGGAGGCATCCAGGCAGACAAGGTTGACATCCCAGAGGACGCCCTGGCCCAGGGCCCCAAGCCAGGCCTTGCACAGTGAATGGCTTCGGTGGCAAGATAAACCTGTGGTCGGAAGTAAAAAGCCAACTAAGTATCAGGCGTTCTTTTTTTTTTCAACGTTTTATTTATTTATTTGTGGGACAGAGAGAGACAGAGCATGAACGGGGGAGGGGCAGACAGAGAGGGAGACACAGAATCGGAAACAGGCTCCAGGCTCTGAGCCATCAGCCCAGAGCCCGACACGGGGCTCGAACTCACGGACCGCGAGATCGTGACCTGGCTGAAGTCGGACGCTTAACCGACTGCGCCACCCAGGCGCCCCTAAGTATCAGGCGTTCTGATTGTAGCATAACCTGATGAGCCTAGAATAACTTGTACGAAGCAATTTGCAGGTACGAAGTACCTTAATAATATATTCAGGTAACTTTTGTTCTTTCATTGCAAGCAAAATGCAGAATTCATTTCTAGAAAGGTAGAACCAACTCATGCTTTAAATCTCTAGGCCAAGGGAGGAAATCAGTCATGTTGTCAACCTTGAAGAAAATGTACACTGGATGCAGCTTTCTAGGTGTATCAATAATATCCCAGGAATTTCCTTTCTTTAAAAAACCCACTGGAATTGATTTCAACTGATTGAAAAAAAATCAATTTCTTTACTTGAAAGTGCCAGTGCAACCCAACCTACTTTCAGTTAAACCTGAAGAACGCAGACTTTGAAGTTGCTGATGACAGTGAGGTCAAACTCTACATCCCAAAAGACAAGTGACATTTTCCCTAATGACCTATGCCTAATTTTTTTTCTTCTGTCTTTAGTTTAGACATTTCAGAAACAGTGTGCATAAAAGTGCCTTCACTTTGCTGAAAACTTGTACAGGGGCCTGGACTCTAGAATCTGCTTGATAGAAGCAGATCAATTCTGAGGATGACTGTAGTTCCTTTAGAGAATAAACGTTTAGGAAACATCACTGTCTACTACAACATTATCTGCAATCAAAGGAACAGGATAGGAAGTAGCCACTCGGAAAGATTGCGTTATCCCTTTTTTGCACATTTCCTTGACTTCTTTTTTTTCTAATCCCCTCACAAAGAGGTTACAGTCCATGAATATCAAGACGTTCTACAACTCTTCTACAAAGTCATAGGCACAATAAATATTTATTAATTTTCACACGGAGTGCTTAATGTTGCACACATGGTAAGGGATTCAATAAATACTTCTTGAATTTAAACATTTTACTTTTTAATGAGGAAGGAATAAAATTCAAATAAAAATATTAGGAATAAATGAGAGCCTGTGTTTTAGAATCACCAGGATGGTCAAATGCTGTATCTTGCTCAGCTGTGTGACTTTGGGCAACTTAGTCAAACTCTCTATCCCTTTGTTGCCTCATAAAGATGATAAGAGAAACACTTCACAGGGTCCCATGAGGGATAATAAGCTTACTATAAAAAAAATAATTATAAAATAAAAATATAAGTGAAAAACATAAGTCTCCTATAGCATTTGGAATAATGTCAGGTATGAGGACAGGGGGTCAATACCTGAGCATTATACAGCAGAAGCATTTGGATGGATTACACTGAGCATGGCATGATGACTAGATCACAAGGGCACATCAAAATACCAGGTGTCAGGGCTTGTGGGTGGCTCAGTTGGTTAAGCACTCTTCGGCTCAGATCAAGATCTCACGGTTCTTGAGTTCCAGCCCTGCATCGGGCTCTGTGCTGATAGCTCAGAGTCCGGGGCCTGCTTCGGATTCTGTCTCCCTCTTTCTGCCTCTCTAGCTCTAAAATAAACATTTAAAAAATATATAGATCAGTTATCATACATACACTTTATAAATTTTCTGTGTTCTTAGATCAGCCCTACCAATAACTTGCCAGGATTGCACTGCTAGGATTTAGAACTCAGATCTATCCGTCTTCAAGGCTATCTTGCTTCTTTAGGTAAACTCAGGTCTTCTCTCTGGAAGGTGTAAGGGTGGTATCTGATAGGCCAGAAATTAAGTGTGGACTCCTAAGTGTTCCCCAAGCTGCCCACTTACCCTATCTCTTGCTGTATTTGTTCAGTCTGATTAATCGCTTAGCTTGGTTCCTGACGAGTGGCACTCCATGCCCTCTTCTTTCATGTAACAAATACGTTTGGAGGTGGAAGGCACTGTTGCGGGTGCTGGGGACACGGCAGTGAAGATGATCAATGTGGCCACTGCCCTTATGGAGTCGCAGCCGAGGAGTAAATAGGGATACACAACCACTTACAACAACAGTTGCTGAGTGGCAAGGCAAGACAAGTTCTGGGATGCTAGGATAATAAATAAGCTAACAGGGAGATGTAGTCTGACCTAGGAATCAAGGGAAAGGTCCTGGAAAAAATTCTGTCTCTGCTGAGACAAGAACAAAGTGAAAAGGAAAGGAACAGACTGCTCCAGGTAGAAGGAGCCATGTGGGAAGAGGCCTGGAGGATGGAAGGGAGCCAAGCATCCTTGAAGAACTGAAGAAGTTCAGTGTAAGGGGATAACTAATACAAGGGAGGCAGTAAGAAAGATGGAGCTGAAGAGAAAATCAGGGGCCTTACCAGCCTTGAACAAGGAGGCTATATTATCCAAATTTCCATTTATAAAAATCACTCTGGAATAATATATGAAACAACTTGGAGGCACTGAGATTGGAGCTAGGGAGTCCACTAAGATGGCAGGGGAATGAAGCCAAATAGAGGCAAGAGGCGGGGAGGAGAGGAATCCAAGGTGACTTCCAGGTTTCTGCATCTGGGTGGAGGCTGGTAATACCACCCACAAAGATGGAAACATTTAGGAGAAGCAGGTTTGGGGAAAGCTGCTGAATTGATCACGTAGATGATATAGCCTCTGAGGTACCTGCAACACGCCTAACTGGAATCATCCAGAAGGTTGCTGGATAGGGATTTGGAACGTAAGCACATAGATGGTTCTCCACTGACTAGGAGCTCTGAGTGCCCAAGAGGAATATGTAGCATAAAAACAAAAGGCTTAAGACACAGCTATGCCCTGAAACTCAATACATAGGTGTCCTCACTGGCCCCACTCCCTTTCTCCACACCCTTCCCAATGTCATCATAATACTGTTATCTCCCTGGCTTGAGACCACCACTATTTAGTCACTACTACCACCACTGACCCACAACCCCAGATGCCCATGGGTATCACATGATGGCCTTTGTTAAGCCAGATTTTGCCATGTCTCCTACTATAGTAATCTGGATGGGTTGAAACTTTCCCTGGGCAATTAAATGCTCTGGCTCAAAGCCCTCTACCATTAAATCTCAATGTGTGGGATGCTTGCGTGGCTCAGTTGATTAAGAGTCCGCCTCTTGATTTCAGATCAGGTCACGATCTTGTGGTTCAGGAGTTCAATCCCTGCATCTGGCTCTGTGCTGACAGTGTAGAGACTGCTTGGGATTCTCTTTCTCTCCCTATCTGTCCCTGCCCTGCTCTTGTTCTCTCACTCTCTCTTAAAATAAATAATTAAAACTTTTAAAAAAGATATTTAAAAAATCCCAATGTGTTTTATACCCATTTCTGCCTAGTGATATGCACTAGTGATGATCTAATGTGAACGCATTGTGAAAAAAGTCTGACATGAGCTAAACCGATAAAATGAACTAATTAAATGAGTTTATAAAGCATCATTATGAACTACTCAATGTTCATCATCCGTTCAACATTCATCAAACATTTATTGTGCTATGTACTGTGTCACAAGTTCGGGAGCTAAATATTTTTATTTGAGGTCTTGAAAAGCACCTAAATTAGTTTTCACTTGGGCAGAGGAATAGTGGCATAGCTCAAGTCAAAGTCAATATCCTTATGCAGTTATCTAAAACACAATCACACAAATGGGGTATGTAATTGTGCATGCATCCCAGGGGGTGCACAAGACGATTCTCTGGAGTGTGAGAATATGACAAAATATTCTAATATGAACATTTGTATTTGTTTTTGTTTTATTATTTGTAAATTTGATTTTCGAGTATGTTTTACAATGTATAAAACACATTAGTACAAAAGCACTTGTGTATCATTTATAAACATACATTAGGGGTTCATACTAAAAAATATTCTATCATTTGCTTTGTAAAAAAAAAATAGTTTAGATGCTTTACATCATTCAAGGTACGTTCATTCAGTCATTCCCAGATTATTCCAAGGTTAGTTTTTCTAAAAAACATATATACCTACCTAATTTATGTCAATGTGGGACTCTAGCAATCCCCAAACCCAGGGATGCAAAAATACCCCTAAGCCTCTAAATAGCAAAAATAACCTTCATGATGTTCACATAGGGCCAACACAATGGCCATCGACTTTCTCAAACCCGACTCTTTGTGTGTGTGAACATACACTTCCTAAACAAACTTTATTTTCTATTGTGTTAGCTCACAACAAAATTTAGGGCACAGGGGCTTTGAGAAAAAGACATTAGCTAAGGGAGCTATTAGGTCAGAGAAAGTGACAGCAGAAGAAATGGCAGATGACAGATAGGGAAGATACAGGAAAATAAACACGTCATAACAGTGCCTTTGTGAATTCAGCCCAGTGAAACAGTGAATGTTCCTAATGAGGTACCTAGGTCATTAAGAAAAGACTCAGTTACATTAGTATTGCATTCTGTCTTAGGGAAGCAGTTCAGTATTTTTACATTTCAGGAAAAATTTCACCAAAAAATGTTCACATAAGAAAGAGAAAATGTTGCTACTTGAAAGAGTATCTTTCACAGAATTACATTTTTATAGCTGCAAGGGAAATGAGCAACCCGATTCCAGGCCGATTTGTTTTAACTGTGTTTCTCCACCTCCTAGTGCTTTCTTGAAGAGGAGAGGTCAAGTGGACAGGTTTCTGGAATCCCATTCTTACTTCAAATAGAGCACTTTCCTCTTTTTCTCCATGACATTCTCATTGGTCCTCCCCTTAAAATTTTTTAAATGAGAAAACCGGTCCTTCTAGTTTTTAAACATTTGAAAACCACCCTCTTGTCCAACTCCTTCATTTAGCATGCAAAGAAATATAAAGACAAAGTTCATCAAGCTCAACAAGCACATACTGAGTATTCACTATATGTCAAACCATAGGCTGGGCACTCCCTCTATTCAAAAACAGAGGATGGGCACATGGATGCCTCAGTCAGAAGTGTCCGACTTCAGCTCAGGTTGTGATGTCATAGTTCCTGAGTTCAAGCCTCACATCCAGCTCTGTACTGTTAGTGTGGAGACTGCTTGGGATTCTCTCTGCCCCTCCCTGACTTGTACTCTCTCTCTCTCTCAAAATAAAGACTTAAACTTTAAAAAAAAAGAACAAACAAAAAACAAAAAACAACAGAGGCAATAGTAGTAGCTCATAGTGGAACTCTAGGGGTAGGGAGCAGAGTAGGAAAGGGACAGTCACATAAATAAGAAGTGTAGTACAGGCTCAAGAAGAAAGTGGCACCTAACTGCTGAGGCGTAGGTGGGGAGACTCAGGGGATGTTTCAGAGTAAAGCTGACACCAAGCTAAGTACTGCTGATGAGTAAGAGTTTCCCTGTCCCAATGCTAAGGTAATTCCAGATAAAAGGGGTAATGTATGCAAAGGCACACTAGTGGGAAAGCCCCACAGAAGTTAACTGACTTGGCAAAGGTCATTTAGTGGGTTCATGACAGAGCTAGGACTAAAAACCTACATTTCTTGACATCCAGGCTTGTTCCCGTTATCTAGATAAGTCATGTAAATGAATTCATCATTTCTAAGGGATGGTGGAGAAAGGGCATGCCTGATCTTATATTTAGGAATTCCAAAAATTTTCTGTTGTCAATATGTGACCAAAGAGCTGGGCACAGGATCTCCTGTTGCTGAATTAGTTTGACTTGTCCTTCCCTCCAAGCCCTCAGTGTCCCTTTCAGTTGGTTGACTGCTCTGGCCTGGGGCACTGGCCTTCAGGGTATTTCCTTGCTGTCACTGTACTTTTCTGCTTGTGTTTTGAAGGAAGGGAGGGAGATATTAAGCCACACAGTGGCACATGTCAGATGAGAACAGTGTGAATGAAGACAGAAATGAAAATGGGCATATTGTACGCAGGACACAATAAGACTTTTTCTTGGTAGACCGAAAGTAAACCTGGCTATACCAGGTATTATGGAAAAGTAATGAACACAAGAGGCCCTTGCAAATGATAACTGATCCGCTGAAACTATAATTGCAAGATGATTATGACAAAGACAATGAAAAAATAGTCAATCCTGGGACCTCCAATCAACTGTGGGTAAAAGGCAAGGTTTTCTTGAATATCCTCCCACTCTCCCTTATTCTCCTCTCTCCTACTGCCCCTGGCACCCAAGCACTTGGAGCCCCAAACTATTTTCTTGCTACCCCAGTCTCCCAGCTTTAGACTCTGTACAAAGAACATGCCAAAATTTAAAGGAATGAATTCAAGTTGATATATTAAACACAAAAATATAAATAACTCATAGAATGAGGACCAACAGTCCTGTTCCTATGTTAATAGTACCCCAAAAATGTATCCAGGCCCATAAGGGGACAGAGACAGGTTACTTATTGCCACATTATTTTGGTGGCGGGGAGTTGGGAGCCTGCCTGTTACCGCCATCCCTGGGAAAGCAGGAAGTTAATGGGGTAGATGTGGAGCCTGGGAGATTGTGTAACCCTTAGAAGAAACAGATTATATGCACAAGTTAGCGAAAAAATCAATCTTTCAAACATTGTGTAGTGAAAATAGTAAGAAACAGAATGTAATTTTAGCACAGCACCAACTAATAATTAAAAATATGCACACACAAAACAGCATACACGTAAGCAAGGGGACTTAGGAAAACACCTTACAATGGTAATCTATGGAGGGTGGGGAGGAAAATAGTGAACAGGGATCAAAGAGAACATATATTCCCGAACAAGCGTTATGTACAAGAAAAGGAACTTGCAGACCAGTGATGATAAAGTGCCATGTATCAAGGTAGTGATTAACTCACTTCATTCAGAGGTTCAAAACAATGACAACTACTACCACTAATAGTATTAATAATAATAGACTTACCTGAATTTATATTTGGTGGATTATCAGTGCAATAAAATGACCAGAAGAAACAAAGGTGTTGTGGCATATATATTGGGGGAGGGGTATCTTAAAATTATCCTTAAAATCACTACAATTACAATTACCTAATTTATCTGTGTTAAAGGTCAGCAACACCCCAATACTTTGGCTACTTCAGCCAAACTATACAACGGCATGTTTTCTTTTCTCACTCTCCTAAGGAGTGTTGTCACCGGCTGATTGGTGGCCTCTAAAAAGATAGTTCTACATCTGAATCCTCAAACGTGTGAATGTTTCATTGTTTGGTTTAAATGGCCTTTGCAGACATAAATAAGCATTTGAAATGAGGAGATTATCCAGGTAGGCCTTCATTTCAATGCCAAGTATGATGGTTATTTTTAAGCGTCAACTTGACTGAGCCATGGTGTGCCCAGACAGCTGAGTAAACATGATTTCTGGGTGTGTCTGTGAGCGAGCTTTTGGGAAATGTAAGTATTTGAATTGGTAGACTGAGTCAAACAGGTGAACCTCTTCAATGTAGGTGGGCATAACCCAATCCACTGAGGGACTAACTCGAAGAGAAAGGCAGAGAAACGTTGAATTAGCTGACTGCTGTTTGAGCTAGAACACTGATCTTTTCCTGTATTCAGCACTCCTGGTCCTCAAGCATTCAGACTCCAACCGGAATCTGTGTCATTGGCTTTCTGGCTCTCAGGCTTTCAAACTACACCACAGGCTTTCCAGGGTCTCCAGCTTACAGATAGCAAACCCTGGGACTTCTCAGCCTGCATCCAATACTTTGTAACAAACCTCCTTATAAATATATTATAAACATATAAATATTTTTATATATAGACATATATGTATATAGATGTATGTGTATGTATGTGTGTGTATGTATGCAGAGAAGGCACTATAAAGGTGGATGCAGAGATTAGAGTTAAGTGGCCACAAGCCAAGGAAGCTGGCAGTTATCAGAAACCAAAAGAGGCATGGCACAGATTCCATCCCTGAGCCTCCAGAGGAAGTTCAGCCCTGTTAACAATTCCCCCTCTATAAGAAAACAAAGCTTTAGAGAGGTTAAATAAAGAACATGTGAGTACCGGTTATATCCTGGTAGTACAGAATTATTTTCTCAACTGCAAGATGTCAGGTACGCTGCTACCTGCTGGGATGCAAAGGAAAGTAAAGCCTTCACAGAGCTGTAGAGCCCTGGGGCAGGTAGACATTCATCACACAAGCACACCTATAAACATGGAAGGACTGATAGCGGTTAGTGAGGAAAACAATGGGTGCTGTGAGAGTGGGTAAAGGGTCCTGGAATTAGAAATGAAGTCTTTGCTCTAAAAGAACCTAACAACAGGGAAAGAATCAATAAAGATGAAACATGGGATTCATACTAGGAAGTAGCAGCTGGGTCCTGTGACTGAGCCTAAGAGGCGGCACCAAAGCCCGTCTGGAGGGATAAGAATTTCAAGAATGATACTGGTTTGGAGAAGAGCGTGAATGAGGAGAATTCAACCATAGGAAGAGGGGAAGGAAGGTAAAGCGGGCACATTTAGAGAATTCCAAACCCTGCACCTGTTTTTTTTGTTTGTTTTTGTTTTTGTTTTTGTTTTTTGTATTTCTTAAGACACATATGTCTAATCCAAAACAAGACCTCATTTATGCATTCCGGAGTATTTTAATTCATCTCAGAATTCTGTAAGAGGGATTTCTAGATTCAGTTTTTTCAATTTTTATTAAGTTTTTAAATTTTAATTCCAGTTAACATACAGTGCAATGTGTTAGACTAAGTTTTTTATTTTAACTCTCTAATAATGAGAATGTTTAATTTTCCCCAGATGATGAGACATCAATCCATCTGAAGTATGCCCAAAATGCTATTGGCTATATGGTGCTAGCAAAATCTACCTGGTAGCAGGAAAAAAAAAGTATAGTTAGAAGGCTCATTTGTATTTACACCATAAACTGCACCACCGATGCCACCAAGGGAATTATGTTGCCCAATGATGTTGCTGGAGTGGGACATTGGTTACAGCCCCTTGGTGTCATTTATCTCTTTATCCTACAGTCTCTACTATATATTATTATTATTATTATCATCATCATCAGTCAGTTAAGCGTCCAACGTCAGTTCAGGTCATGATCTCATGGTTTTTGAGTTCAGGTCCCACATAGGGCTCTGATTTGACAGCTCAGAGCCCGGAGCCTGCTTCGGATTCTGTGTCTCCCCCTCCCGCTTATGTTTCTCTCTCTCTCTCTGTCTCTCTCTCTCTCTCAATAGTAAGTAAATAAACATGTTTTTAAAAAGTGTTTTAAATGTTTGAGTGAGTGAGAGAGAGAGAGAGAGAGAGAGAGAGAGAAAGAAAGAAAGAAAGAAAGAAAGAAAGAAAGAAAAGGAAAAGAAAAGAAAAGGAAAAGAAAAGAAAAGAAAAGAAAAGAAAAGAAAAGAAAAGAAAAGAAAAGAAAAGAAAAGAAAAGAAAAAAGAAAGAGGAGAGGGGAGAGGAGGGAGAGAGAATCCTGAGCCCAATGTGGGACTTGATCTCATGAGCTGAGATCATGACCTGAACCAAAATCAAGAGGTGAACACTGACTGAGCCACCCAGGCGTCACCCCTACAGTCTTTTACTTTTTAAACCCTAAAGAATAGATCAGCTCTCCTGGGTCTGTCTGCAATGAAGGAGGAAGCGGGTATTTGGAAAGCCCACTACAAGTAAAGGTAATTTTCTAAACAAGAGAGAAATATTGGTGCTTATAAAGGTATAATTACAAAGTTATTTCAAAATAAAAGGAAATTTCTCAATCACATAAAACAATCATTAATGCCAAAGACACTAAGAAAGAGAAGGTTGAAACAAACCATTACAAAATGAGACCATGAGATTTAAAATTGCTAGAATACCTTCGGAATATTCTATTTGGTCTGTACTGAGACCCAGGGCACTCTCCTTTCAGATGCTAGCTGACAGACATGGTCTATGATCGTTCAGCATTACAGACACTACACCTCTTTCATATAGGATGTGAATACCTTTGGAACCAGAAGGAAGTAACTTCTTAGGACCACCTGGATTTTTTTTCTGTGATAAATCAATTTTTGGAGATGGTCTGGGATATTCTTAGCATAGCTTTTTAAATGCCATTTCAAAAATTGAATATAATTCACAAAGTAAACATAACTACTTTAAAAGCAAGGCTATGGAAGACTCAACTCAAATTATGGTTCTCATTTTTAGTTTAGCATAACAAAAATAAATCACTTCTTTTCCTTGGGTCTGTTCATGTTTTCCAACACTAGTGGTTCTTAAGGAGCCACATCTGCCCCCAGCTCCTCAAGCTCATCAGAGTAGACAATGGGCCAAGGGAGAAGGAAGACTTTTGATTAGAGAATTTGAAACATTAGTCCAAGAGAAAGATGAAAACTGTGGTGTAACAGTCAGAAGTTTGAAATATTTCCCTAGTGGCCTTTAACCCATGGCACCAGGTACATAAAAAAACAAAAATGAACAACAACAACAAAAACCCTGCACATTTTAAGTGAGATGAAATGGGAAAAAAAACATTTTTTTAAGTCTCTGATGAGCTTAACATCATTCTTTTTGTTTGTTAAAATTTCTCAAAGTAATAACCTCTAGTTGTTAGAATCTTGCTTCCAGGATTATGGATGATACTCATAACTATAGTACAATTTTTATCTATGCGTATGTAGTTTAGCAAGTTCAGTAGAAGCCCAATGGTCATTTCAAAACATTGAATGAAAAAGATAGTTTCTTTTCACATTGCAAGTACTTTTTAATATTTTTAACGTTTATTTTGAGAGAGAGAGAGAGAGAGTGAGCACCAAGGAGTGGCAGAGAGAGAGAGAGAGAGAGAGAGAGAGAGAGAGAGAGAGAGAGAAAGGGAAAGAATCTCAAGTAGGTTCTGTGCGGACAGCATGGGCTCCATATCAGGAACCCTGAGATCATGACCTGAACTGAAATCAACAGTCTGACACTTAACTGACTGAGTGACCCAGGTGCTCCCACATTAGAAGTATTTTTAAACCATTTTGTCTCCTTAGCTATTTTAAGTGTATAATAATAGTACTGTAGTTGATAAATTTTAAAATATCAGTATTTTAGAAAGCTAACTTATAAGTAAATTATTTCCATTGGTCTGGGAGGAGTTCTGTTAATGAAATATCAAGCCAGTAAGTAATCAATTGCCCACACAATCAAGTTATAGCTACTATCGTATAAAAACTATTACAATATACCAGGCACAAATTTATATTTTTGAAAATGATCCAGTTAACTAAGAATATTGAATTAATGTAGTTATTTAAATGTTTCCTTTAGTATTTAACTTCACAAATTGTAATGCCAACTTAATCATCTATAACTTTGTAACATTACTTCATTCCTGTCAATGTAAACATTGACAGGCACTTGTAACTACATTATGAAGATAATGTAAACATATCAGGCACTTGTAACTACATTATGAAGATATATTTAAAGACTTGTCTCTTTACTATCATGTAAATCTCTCAGTATTATTAAATAAAAGAATGCATGCGTACCAAAGGCCAGAATACATACTTAGTATTTCCTATGCTAGCCACATTAGTAAGTATCTGGGCAGGCAGCATTCTAAGATGACCTTCAATGATCCTCACCTCCTGTGCAGTCCTTTGGCTTACCGAAGGGCTTATGTGGTGACTTGCTTGCAATGAGCTGACTAAGGCAAAAGTGATGGTATACAGATCTTCCATGGTCAGGTGACAAAAGCCTGAGAATTCCATCTTGATAGCACTTTCTCTCTCTCTTGCTGGCACTCACACTCTCTCAAGGCTCTATGAATAAGGAACTGTTGGGGGCCCTCAGTCAACAGCCCTCAAAGAAGTGAACCTTGCCAAAAACCGTATGAGTGAGCTTTGAAGCACTTCCTCCCCAGCAGAGCCTTTAGATGAAATCACAGCCCTCATGGACACCTTGACTTCAGCTTGTGAGAACCATGAAGCAGTGAACACTTGCCTAGATGCATTACCCACAGAAACTACGAGTTAATAAATGGTTGTTGTTTTAGCCGTGAAATTTCGGGGTCATTTGCAGTGTTGATAGAATAATTCAGCAAGTTTTTTTTTTCCTTTCTCAATCCACAAAGTACAACAAAACAGCATTCAGAAATATAGAGAACTTAATTAAGCCTTGGCAAATGCCTTCATGCCCAGCACTTAGGCTGATGTTCCAGGAACAAAGCATCACTGCTCCTTTGGTTCTCAATCCAAATAAACATGGGAGTTGTCCTTCAGCCAAAGGTTAAATGTGGGTTTACTCTTAATGTCTGCATTTTTTTCATCACGCTGATAGGTAAGTAAGTGCATTCCTTTATCTCCCTACAGCATCAGATATTCTGATTTTTTAAAATTAAGATACATAATCACATAGAATTATATATGTTTAGAGAAATTTTGACAATTATATACATCTATGTAACCATCACCCAAAACATGGAAGAAAACTGTGTCCACTGATGAAGAAAAAGTGATACAGGTATATACACATGTATGTATATGACACATACAAAGGAATATTATTCAGTCATGAAAAAGAAAATCCTGCCATTTGTGATAACTTGGATGGGCCTTGGGGGCATTATGTTAAGTGAAATAAGTCCTAGAAAGACTAATACCATGTGGCATCACTGATACATGTAATATTTTTGTATATTAATTTATTTAGAGAACAAGTGGGGGAAGGCAGAGAGAGAGGGAGAGAGAGATTCCCAACTAGACTCCACACTGCTGGTGCAGAGCCTGGTGTGGGACTGAAACTCACAAACCATGAGATCCTCACCTGAGCCAAAATCAAGAGTCGGACACTCAACCGACTGAGCTACCCAGGTACCCCTATGTGGAACACTATTTCAAAAAAGCTGAACTCATGAAAACAGTAGAAAGGTGGTTGTCATGTGTTGGGAGTGGGAGAAATAGGGAGAGGTTGGTAAAAGGATACAAATTTCTGGGTATAAAAATAAGGTGTGAGGACCCAATGTAAAATATGACAACTACAGGTAACGCTCTACTGTATACTTGAAATTTGCTAAAAGTAAAACTTAAACATATATAATACATAGATAAATCTATATATGTCAAATATATACACTTGGAGTGATGATGTGTTAATTAACCAGACAGGGTGTGTCTTTTCACAATGTATATACATATCAAATCACCACGATGTACACTTTAAATATCTTATAATTTTGTAAGTCAATTATACTTTAATAATGCTGAAATAAGAAAAAAAAAGCCCATACCTTGCCCCCCTACTGAAAAAAACAAAAATTAAAGGAGACCAGACATATAATTCCACACATGTAATTCCTCTGTTTGTAAATCTAGAATAAATGATGATTTTGTAGAAAAATATTAACTACCAAAATTAACACAGTGGAAAAACAGATCAAACCAGTTGCCAGTAAAGAAACTGGAAAAGGGATTAAGAATCTACTATTGAAAAAGGCACCAGAATTACACAGGTCCATCACTGGCTTTCATTTAATCTTCAAAGAATAGACAAACTAAATGCCAAATACACTATTATAAACTGAAGAAGGTGTAAAAGTTTTCTATACCTTGTGTAAAGACTGAAATAACATGAACTCCCGAAGCTAATATAAATAATAGTACAGATAAAGCTTACTTATAATACATTAAAATTTTAGATGAAGTTATACCAAATGCAATCTACCATGTTGCAAAAGAATAGTAGTGTATGAAAAAAAAATATTTATTTTAATGTTGCAAGGATGATTCTGTACTGAGAAGGCTGTCAACTTAATAAAATATGTCAGATAATTTAAAAAGAATAATGCCAAAAAAGCATTTGATAAAGTTCAATAGTCATTACCTATAAAGGCACTAAGTAGAAGGAATTGAGAAAATTACTTAAATACAATAGCCTCTAATAAAATCAAGAGCAAATATTACTCTCAATAGCTAACACTACACCTAGTTTAATAAAAAGTATTAAATACTGTTATTATTTAATATTTTCCTCAGAGTCCAGCAAATTTAACACAAATGAAAATTAAACAGTCAGTATAAACATGATGGGGGGTGGTTGTAAAACTCTCTTTTTCCTGAAGTTGAATTGTATACCTAGAATTATAATAGCAAAAACAGTACATGCTGTAATAGTAATGTGGATAGATATAAAATATGTATGTTTTTTGAAATCCAGTAACTTTTCTTTTGGCAATGAGAAAATAGAAATGGAAATGAGGTTGTTATTCCTTGCCTAATAACAATAAAAATATGAAATCACTAGAAATAAATTTAAGAGAGACATACGACCTATATGAAGAAAAGTGTAAAACTGTACTAACAGCATAAGAAAATCTGAACAAATGGGAAGACAGAGTAGGTTCCTAGAGAAGTTTTAATGCTATAAAACGACATTCCTCTTAAATGTAATTTATATGTTTAATGTTTTTCTAACTAGAAATCCAGTTGCATTTTTTTTGTTTTCTCTATAATTTGGGGTAAAATTATCTTAAAATTAATATGTAAAAATAAATACCTGAGATTAGCTATATGCCCACCCCCAATACGATAAAGAAGAACATGGAGGGGGACTTGCCTTACCACTTAGCAGAAATTTCTGTACAATCACAGTAATCAAATAATATGGTATTGACAGGAATAAAGAGAGATTAGTGGAACAGATCCAGAAATAACTTGTAAATATGAAAAACACTGTATTTCAATTTAATGGGGAGAAGATTATTTAATAAATGATGCTGATATAATAAATTATCTTTCTAGAAAATTAAGTTATAATTATTTTAAGCCAAAAGGCAAAAAATTTCAAATGGATTTAAATGTAAAAAATAAAGTGATATAAATCTTAGCAGGAAACTAAGCAGTTACATATATAATATATAGGTGAAACTACAACGATAAAGGAAACTAAAGTATTTATATAGGACGTGGTAATGGGAAACAACAATATCCATTGTTTCAGGGAACACTACAAATTACAATGCTGGTGATAATAGGAGAAAAAAATGCTTTTAAAAAGTAATCTGCAACTTTAATTAAAATGAAAAATTACCTCTACCACTCTACCCATGACAACCCCTAGGAATCTATCCTATAGAAATATAATTTCCAGTAGGTAAGGATACATGTACAATGTTATTTATGGCAACACTGTGCTTAGGGAAAATAACTGAAAATAATGTAATATCATTATTAAAAGAGTCATTGAATATATTGTGCCATGATCCATATCATAGACTAGTATAAAATCATTACAGAGAAAGAATTAAAGCTCACTTAAAACACTTCCCAGACTATTGAGCTACAAAAGCAAAATACAGACAAATATGTTTAATATACTATTAAATACAGCACATACCGAAAAAGAGAAAAGTCTCTTAGGTAGAGACATAATTATACACGTATGTGTAAATGTATTATATAACCTAACTTCTATTGTTAAACTCCAGGAGCACCGTTCATGCATGTGAAGCTGTGTATATGATGACTGTGTATTTTTGTGTGTTTGGTTAGAAACACCAATATGGATATTATATGCATATGGATATGGAAACAGATACAAACGTAGATGTAGAGGGGTTCCTGGGTGGCTCAGTCAGTTGAGCAACTGACTCCTGATTTTGGCTCAGGTTATGATCCCAGGGTCGTGGGTTCAAACCCCACATCAAGCTCTGTGCTGAGCATGGAGACTGCTTGAGATTCTCTCTCTCCCTCCATCCCTTCTTCCCTTCCCCACTCTGCTTATACTCTAAAATAACCCCACAAATGTAGATGTAGATAGGAGATAAATTTAAATACGACGGTATATACATAAAAAATATAGAAGCATAAACTTTGGTAGCATTATTATGCTATTGTTATTAACATTATTCTGAGTGTGGGGAGGATGCAGAAAGTCTTTTGAAGGACACAAAAGAAGAAGACTACACCTGCACACATATACACACTACCAAGATGCCTAATTTTATGCCACCTATAAATTTCTATCTGCATGTTATATAGATGTTAATAAAAAAGAAAAGACAGAAACTAGTTATTTCTGAAATAATGAGATCTAACATTTATGGAACTTCTACTTAGGTCTTGTGCTTAGCACTTCATCAGCATCAGCTCATGGAAGGAATCCTCATTGACTGGCTATGTCAATTCAACTCATGAGAGGATTTCTCAATTCTTTACCCCACTTTGTTAAAATCTGAGTGATTATTACTTTGTTTCTTGTTCATTCATTCACCTGACCTGTGATGGAGGACATCGATCACTGCTTAATAAAGCAGATAAACCATATCTGCTTGCATATTATCTTCACTCAATGTTCATCTTCATTCTTACCCTCATAAGCACTCAACATTGCTAGGGTCAGTTAGGAGTCTTTGCTAGTGAGAAATGCATAATAAATGCACACATATAAAGAAGAGCCACTAGAAATAAGTAGGCAATAATTTGGTAGTGAATTCCAAATTAAAACATGCTGTTAGGTCTTTGGACAAGTTACATGATGTTACTATGCATGAGAATTTTTAAAAAGTGGGTTCTGTAAGTGATTTTGAAGACCATGATCTCTAAGATTTCCTAATTCTACCCCTTGTGCTCATGAATATTCAGATTTGAAAAATTTATGCTCCTTTCTATTTTTATCCTCTAACTCCTGGCAAACGGTAGGTATATATTTATGTATATTACTTCTCCATTGTTGCAAATTACTCCAAAACTTAGTGGTTTAAAAACAGTAATATTTACTATTTAATAGTTTCTGTAAGCTAGAAAATTGGGCATGGTTTAATTGGTTGCTCTAGCTCTGGCTCTCTCAAAAGGACGCAGGCATCTCAAGGCTCCACAGTGAAAGATCTAATTCCCACCTCACTCATGAGATTACTTATAGAATTCAAAACCCAGAACTAATATTCTTCCTTTTAATTTGATTAATTCTTGATGAAATAAAAAGCCATAATGGATAATCCCACATCTCAAGAAAGTGCAGTTGCCTCTAGGAACACTCAGGAGCCTCTAGTATCTAAGGGTGACCTCCTATTGAACATAAGCAAAAAGTTGGGATCCTCAGCCATATGAAGAAATGAATTCTGCCCAACAACCTGAATGAGCTTGCAAGCCGATTCTTCCCCAGTAGAACTTCTAGATGAGAGCTCACCCAACAGAAACCTTATAACTCAAGCACAGGATTCAACTACCCAGTGCTTGGACTCCTGACCAATGGGAACTGTGAAATAATAAATATATACATTTTTTTTATGCTGCTAAACTTGTGATAATTTGTTGTGTACACTGAAAATGATTACAGCCTGGATTCTTGAAAAAAAAATTTTGAGACAGAGAGTGCAAGTGGGGGAGAGGCAGAGAGAGGGGGGAGAGCCCAACACAGGGCTTGGTCTCACACAACTGTGAAATCATGACCTGAGCCAAAATCCATAGTTGAACCAACTGAGCCACCCAGGCACCCCTAATTATTTTTCTTGAAAACGTAGCACATTTTCCTGGTTTTTTGTATGTCAAGTAATCACAGATTGTATCCTGGATATTGAGTGTTATATTGCAAAGACTCTGCATTCCTTTATATTCCTTTGAATATAGGGAATTTGATTTGATTCCCTACATTCCTTTGAGTATAGGGAAATTGATTTGATTTTTCAAACTGAAAACTCTGACTCAACTATAGTATCTCAAATCTCAGTTCCACTTTCCGGTTTTTAAGTATAATTCAGATACTTAGAATTTATACACAGAATCTAGGCTTCCTCTTTTCTAGTTCTTTAATTATCATGGTTACTTGTCATTTTGTTTTACAGGGCCATCTTGAGGTGTTCTTTGATTCCTTACACCAGAAAGATCATGGTTTTCTACCGGAACTTCAACTTCCTGCCTTTGGTCCACAGCTTACAGAAACTAAAAGTCAAATCATGCCATTTCCTTCCTTCATTCAAGTTTTTACTTCCCTCCAAAATATCTCAACTTTTGTCCATTGTCTTTATCCATAGTCTTCAGTAGTTTTTTATCGTTTGTTTTGCTTTTTGCTTTTGTTTTGGTAATATTTTCTCCAAAATTGATCATGGTAATATGTGAAAGGACTAGTCCTTTAGAAGCTTATCCCCCCTTATAGGAAGCAGACGCACCAAACCTATACTTTGATCAATAGATCACAGGTGCAAAATACTAAGCATTTCATTTTGTTCAACTGTAAGCTGTATCATCCAATCTTCATCATTCTCCATGTTTATAGACCAGCTAATGTTCTGTAACAAAACACTTTGCTGTGAAGTATCAATGGACTCAAAGGCTTGTTAAATTTGTCCTATATATTTAATGTGTATTCAGACTTGTACCATAATATGTCTCTTTGTGTTTCTTCAGTATTTTCAGTGAAGGAGTATTTAAAAAACCATGTATTCTGCCTTTTGGACCTTTACTATATCTTGAATCCATAACATGTATCTATTATTCTTCATATATATTCAGAGCATATCTTAGAATAGTTCCTTTGGAACCATTATCCAATGTATGCTGTGAATGCATATGAACAGCAGAATACATTTGCATAATATGAGTTCATATTGAATGCATAGCAAAATCTTTACAAAAATATAGCTATAATATTCAAAAGCTATTTACTTAAACACATTACTTACTATTCTACAATTTATTAAATGTTATTTTTAAATTGTATAGTAGAAATCAATAGAAAACCCAGGTTTTCTGGGGGTTATATGTTCAAAGAAAAAAGTTTTTTTTTTTTTTAAACTAGATCCTTTCTGCTGGTATCCTCAAGAGAATATATCAATATAGGGGAAAGAATTGGCAGCTTTATTTGTAATGAACTTATTTTCATTGTGCTCATCACATAGCTGTTATTCTTAAAGGTTCTCTAACAGACGTCAAAGTTTGGATAAACTTCTAAAGTCCCCCAATTCTGCAAGTTGTAAATTAAATTACATTTATAGCCATTTAACAAAATATATAGTATCACAGGTAGCTAATTTTTCATCAACTACAAGAGCCCAAAAATTACCTAATCTCATATTGTGAATCCAACATGTCCTTTACTTTCTTGAATCTTTGAAGGTCAGTTGGTCACCAAGTAAAAAGAGGCAGAAGATCTGTCAATTGTGTGATTTTAAATACCTTAAGATAGTGTTACAGGGCCATAAAATGAATGACTTCATGTAGTCGAAAAATGCCAAGGGCTCTTTAGAGAAGTATTTTATGTCCCATTAGTACAATGAAATCAAATTTCACAATAGCACAAAACAAAAGAGACAGACCTCTGCATTCAGGCAGTGTATTAGCATGAGCATGAAATCTACGACATCTAGTTGGGAGACTCCAATTATGTACAGTGTACCAAAGTTACTTCATAATCTACATAATGTTGCTTTAGCCAGTAGTCACTATTGTTATTAATAGGTACTTATGTGATTAATACAAAAATTAAATATTTGCTACTAGGCATTTAATACTGTCTTAACTAAAAAATAAACTGTCACAACATTCAAAAGAAAGCACTCTTAAACCCAAAATTTTCCATTCATAAAGTAGCCTTTTCTTAAACATGACCATATTACTATTAACATTATTAAAAAGTATAAAAAATATCTGTAGAAATGAGTATTGAAAAGAGGGACAGAAACAAACAATGATGCCTACTCTCTCTACTTTTATCCACCATAATATTAGAAGTCCTAACCACAGCAATTAGATGAGAAAAAGAAATAAAGGTCATCCAAACTGGAAAGAAGTAAAACTGTCACTATTTGCAGATGACATCATTTTGTATGTAGAAAAGTCTAAAGACTTCAAAAACCTGTTAGAGTTCATCAATGGATTCAGTAAAGTTGCAGGATACAAAATTCCTAAGTAAGAAATCAGTTGTTTCCATACACTAATAACTAAGCAGAAGAAAACTTAAGGTAACAATCCCATTTACAATTACATCAAGAAAAAAACCTAAGAAGGGATTTCACTAAGGAGATGAAAGACCTATGAACTGCCAACTGGAAGACACTGATGAAACAAACTGAAGAGGATCCAAATAAATAGAAAGATATTTCATGCTCATTAATTGGAAGCATGAATATTGTTAAAATGTCCATATTATCTGGGACACCTGGGTGGCTCAGTCGGTTGAGCCTCTGACTTCAGCTCAGGTCATAGTGTTGCAGTTGGTGAGTTGGAGCTCCGTATCAGGCTCGCTGTTGTGAGGCTCTCAGTACACAGCCGGCTTCCTATCCTTTGTCCCCCTCCCTCTGCCCTTCATCTGCCTGGGCTCTCTCAAAAATATATTTTTTTTAATTTTTTAACGTTTATTTATTTTTGAGACAGAGAGAGACAGAGCATGAATGGGGGAGGATCAGAGAGAGGGAGACACAGAATCTGAAACAGGCTCCAGGCTCTGAGCTGTCAGCACACAGCCCAATGCGGGTCTCGAACCCATGAACTGTGAGATCATGACCTGAGCCGAAGTCAGACACTTAACCGACCGAGCCACCCAGGCACCCCAAAAATAATTACTAAAAAAAGTCCATATGACCTAATGTGGTCTACACATTCAGTAAAATCCCTAACAAAATGCCAATGGCATACTTCATTAAACAACGACATTCAAACCTAAAATTTGTATGGAACCACAGAAGACCCCAAATAGCCAAAGCAAACTTGAGAAAGAGTAACAAAGCTGGAGGGGTCTTCCTTTCTGATTTCAAACTATACTACACATTCATAGTAATCAGAACAGGATAGTATTAGCATAAAAATAGATACATCAATCAATGAAAAAGTATAAAGAGCCCAGAAATAAATCCAGTCATGTATGGTCAATTAATTTATGACAAAGGAGCCAAGAATATAGGACAAGAAAAAGATAGACTCTTTAATAAGTGGTGCTGGAAAAACCAGACAGCCACATGCAAAATAATTGTTATTTTATATTAATATTATTTATATCAGACACAGAATTAACACTAGTGGATTAAAGACTTCAAGGTAAAGCCTGAAACCAAAAAAAGCTCATAGGAAAAAAAAACCATACAGGGTAAGTTCCTTGACATAGGTGTTGGTGATGATTTTTTGGGTTTGACACAGGAAGCAAAGGCAACAAGAGCAAAGATAAACAAGTGAGATCACATCAATCTAAAATGCTTTGTAAAGCAAAGGAAGCCACCAACAAGAACAAACAAACAAAAAGATCAACAAACAAAAGATCAAAACAAACGGAAAAGATCAACATACCAAATGAGAGAAAATATTTGCAAACCATTTATGTGATAAGGGGTTAATATCCAAAATACATAAAGAACTCCTACAACTCAATAGCCAAAAAAAAAAACAAAAAACAAAAAACAAAAAACAAAGACTGATTAAAAAAATGGGCAGAGGTTCTGAATTGGTATTTTTCTGAAGAAGACATGTACAGATAGCCAACAGATTCATGAAAACATATTCAATATCACTACTCACCAGAGAAATGCAAATCAAAATCACAGTATAACTTCACACCTATTAGAATAGCTATTACCAAAAAGATAAGAAATAACAAGTATTGGTAAGGTTGTGTAGAAAAGGAAATCCCTATGCACTATTGATAGGAATGTAAACTGGCTCAGCCACTATAAAAAAAAAGTTTGGCAATTCTTCAAAAAATTAAAAATAGAACCACCATATGATCAGCAGTTCCACCTTTGGGTATTTTTCCAAAGAAAATAAAAACATTAACTTGAAAATAAATTTGCACCCTCCTATCCATTGCAGCATTATTTACAAAAGCCAAGATGTAGTAACAATGTAAATGTCCATTAATGGATAAATGGATAGAGAAAATATGGTATAGATATACAAAGAAATATTTTTCAGTCATAAAAAAATGACAGAAATCCTGCCATTTGTATCAATATGAATGGACAGTTAGGGAAATATGCTAAGTGAAATAAATCAGACAGAAAAAGACAAATACTATATAATCTGAAATGTAGAGTCTATAAATCAAAACAAAAACCCAACTCAAACATACAGAAAGCAGATTGGTGGTAGCCAGAGGTGGTGGGTGGGGGGAGTGGGTAAAATGGGTAAAGGGGGTCAAAAGGTAAAAACTTCCAATTATAAAAATAAATGGGATGTAATATACAACATGTTGATTGTAGTTAATGCTGTATTGCTTATTTTAAAGTTGCTAAGAGAGGAGATGGTAAAAGTTCTCATCATAAGAAAAACTATATGGTGACAGATGTTAACCAGACTTACTGTGGTGATTTCACAGTACATAAAAAATATTGAGTCATCATGTTATACATCTGAAACTAATATAATGTTATAGGTCAATTATATTTCAATAAAAATATGAACACATAGAGAAATGTGTTCATAATACATATTTTAAAGAAAATAGTATTTATTATTTTTACATGAATTTTATTTATTTAAATTCATTAGTTAACATACTGTGGAGTATCGTTTTTAGAAGTAGAACCCAGTGATTCATCACTAACATATAAAAACCCAGTACTCGTCCAAACAAGTGCCTCCTTAATGCCCATCACCCATTTAGTCCATTCCCCCCCACCCCACCCAACACCCCTCCAGCAACCCTCAGTTTGTATTTAAAAGTCTCCTGTGGAAAACAGTATGGATTATTATGGATCCACTGGGTTATTCTTCTTTTATCCTAAATAGTTTATTCTGTTTTCTTTAAGCTAGTTGATTCCACTGGACTAGATTTAAAATTCTCTGTTCAAGTAAAATCTTCCCCAACATCATGTGTAAAAGTAGCTTGGTTTACATTTTATTGGTTCCTGTCAACTTCCTCAGTTTTTGGCATAATCCTTGATGTGTGGTTCCAAGGAGTTGGAGGGTTTAAACAATCAGTCTGGAAAACAGTACAAGAGCCATTCAGCTCTTTCCTACACCTGAGGGTATTTCCTTTATCTTGCAAGGTGCCTGGTTTGTGTATAGACTCTGAATATTCACTAATGAATGAAATTAGTACCTTGAGGTGCCATTCTCCTCTAGTGTCATGTAGACTAAGCCTTATATATCCAATTTTGAAAGAGTTGTTGGGTCAATAGAAACCTATGTGGTATATGAAATTGAATAGGAAAATCTATTTTTCAGAAACAGTATAAAACAAAGATCCCCATATTAGGTAAGAGTCATGGACAGCATGATGGGAGATGTTGTTTGAAGTTCCATCTTTACCTAGCAAGTTTTTCATCAGAACCTGTGTCAGTGGTACCTCATCTGTAAAACTACCTGCCCAGAATCAGTCAGCTTGTAAGTTGTTTTCAGCAGCAAAATTCATAGACTAGTAAAATCTAAAATGTTATGGAGTATTTAATTGATGAAAAAGTAGATACCCTCAGTTATTCTTTTGAGCCATTATATACTTTTGAGGAATAAATATTCTCTGACATTCTCACCTTAGTTAGGTACTATGGACTGTCACATACTCCACTGCTTCTTCTGAATTTCCATGATTTTGCTTGTCATTCTAATATTTAAGATATAGTTCAATTTCCTATTTTAAATAGAAAGGAAAAGATGAAATAAATGATAAAAGTAGAAATGAAAAATGGGGCAAATTTTTTAATTCTTACAAAAATAGGTTTCTATTCTATATAGAAAATGGTAAAATTCTGAAAAACTAGGTATAGACAAATTATCTTTTAAAGTAGAAACTCACCAAGCAAAAATTGAGATAGAGGTGACATTATACAACATGAGAGTTCCCAGAGAGTAGGAACCATGTGTTCTTATATTTCTTTCATTTAAAAAATTTTCCTAGAATTTATCTCAGTATTGGGCAAATGTGCTCAGTTAGTACATGTTGATCAAAAACAATGAAAAGAAAAAAAAAGATGAAATTTGGACAGGATATAATTTCTATGTCTGTTCATCATATAATGTTTAGTTCACAAAGCATCAAGGCATGGGAAGTGGCCCAAGTCAAAGTAGACTCCATGCTCTCCCACGTTAGAGAGCCATCTGGAACACAGAGTATATCCCCTACTAGCTAAACTATTGAAAAATAAATGATATCGTGTAGTTTACGTAACCCCCTCTGTTTCCCATCCCCACTTCCTCTCCCCCACTGAATAGCCAGAGGGGAGTGAGAAAGGTAGAAGAATTCAGAATAAAGTAGTTCCAAGGTCGTCTAATATTAAGTCAACTGGCAAAAAGTATACTGGACAACAAGGACGGGGACATTTTGAGAAACGACAAAGTCAACAATTCTTATTACTAGAGTAAACCCACATGAATAAAAAGCAAAGAGAAACACAATAATACACAGCCCATCAGTTGTTAATTCCCCACTAAAAAAAAAAAAAAAGTAGTAATTCAAAGCTAAGTGGTTGGACCAAGCTAACTGGTTGTGATTTAGTCTATTTCTTAACCATCTGGAATTTCAACCCTGATTCCTCAAGCTCCTTAGTGTGTGTGTTCTTCCAGCTGCTTTGTGAATCAACAGTCTTCCTTTTTATCCTCCCCACTTCCACCATCTTACAAACACTCCTACTCCATACTTAGCCTGCTGCAACAGCTTCTCTTCTAGTCTTCCTGGACTTGCTTTTCTCTGTTCTAATCCACTATAAACACCAAATGTGGATTAAATCTTCCTGAAACCTTGAATTACTATGAGTCTCTTTTCTGAAATTTTCTGTGTAACTACTTCATTTTAGTTCAAACCCTCAATCTATCATTCAAGTCTCTGACCTCACTCTCCTTGTCTACCATTATCTTGCTCTTCTCTACCCCAGAAGGGTGCTCACCATCCCTCTGGCATTCCATGCTCTTTCCTCAGTGGTACCCAGAGTTGTGCTGTACCTCCAGATAGATTCTTTTTCTACTCTCCACGTTCCCAAACTCTGACTACACTACTATTATCACTGATCACAGAACTTCCAATTTTCTTAATCAGAGTACTGAGAAAGAAGCTGTGTGTGAACATTGAGAAGACCATCAATGGCCATTGAGTTCAGAAAATGCTTTCCAAAAAATTGAGACTGGAAATAAGTAGCAGAAGATGGGCAGAATTTGAACAAGGAGGAATAGTTGCAACTCCTTCTCTTATACAGAGAGGCAGCTTGGGGAGATGGTAAACCAGAGGGATCTTAATTCAGAATGTCTTGGTTCAAATTCTGTTCTCTGTAACTTACTCTCTGAATCATGGGCCACTCACTTGATAGGAATCTGGCTCAATTTTCTTCTCACAGGGTGATGACAAGGATTCGTCACACTTAGTAAATGTAAGCTATGCCCAAACTATTAATAACACAGCAAAACCGTATTGGTGATAGGATATTTCAGGATTATCTTGAATAGATGAATTCAGGATATGAAGTGAAAAAAAAAATGGATCATAAAGAATAAACATCCTGGGAGGTGAAAAGAGGATCCAAGTAATGTACTCATCAGGAGACTCTAATATCGTGGTCCTTTCCACTAGACTCTTTCTTGACAACTTCATTAACTCCCATCAGCATGCCACAGAGCCAAGCACATTGTAATGACAATTAATATAATGGTAACAATGGCTTACTAATTAATCAAACCTGGGCATGGAAAGCTGGGTGGCTCAGTTTGTTGAACATCCAACTCTTGATTTCAGCTCAGGTCATGATCCCAGGGTCGTGGGATTGAGCCTGGTATCAGGCTTTGTGCTGAGTTTGGAAACTGCATGGGAGTCTCCCTCTCCCTGACCCTCTTTTTAAAAAAAATTTTTTTTAGATGGGTAAAAATTTTTCTAAACTTTTTCTGTATAAATTCATAATCCCCACAAAAAATCTTAGTATTTATTTTCCCTATTTTCAAGGTAGGGAAACAGAATGCTCAGAAATTTGTTATTTGCTTATGCATACAGGCTAAACATTTGTAGAATATGGTTAACTGGATGGCTCCCATAATTCAACCTCTAGCAGAAATCTCTTCTGTAAACTGAGTTTCTAATTTTCAACTTCTGGATGGATATTTTTCAAGCTTAAAATTGAAAATGTCCATACTTAATGTAGCTTTCACCCTCATTTTTTTAAGGGGTTAACAGAAAATGGTCTCTCCTTCTCTACTACCATAATTTTCTTCCTTTCTTTGGCACTTGCCACATTATGCCTTCAGCTGCCCTGTATTGGGTGACACAGACCAATGTGGAGTCAGCCACCTTGAGACAAGTGAATGCAGTCTTTTTCCCCCCATGGTGGGCCACTGTGGAGCAGACACTGGGGTAAAGAATACTTGTAGCAGAACATAGGCTGGCTTCTCAGAGTTCTGTTTGGCTGGGTTATATTAAAAGGGATTTTCTGTCTGCTTCTATTGTATGAAGGAACTGAAGTAGTGACCAATGTAGATAGTGCAAAGGACTCAAGTCCTTGGATTCAGCAGAATCCTGAAATGAAACTGTATGAAGAGTATCATAATGTAGATATATTGCAAAGCTTTCTATTTCAAACGATCTGAAGGTTTTCCCAGATGTTTCTGGGTTAGGTATATGTATTTGAGGTTTCAGATATAAAAAACTAGTTCTCCCTCTAATTACACTTCTTAGCTAACTTCATTACTAACAATGCCAGGTCCATATTTAAGTCTCAGGGGTGCTGGGAAACAGTGAAATGGGATTCATAAAAAACTTTTTCTGGATGAGAAAAAGAGAATGAATCAACAGAGGAGAGGCGCAGAGAGGCCGAGAGGTGGGGGGGGGGGTTGGTGGGGGGACTGGAGGGGGAGGTGAGGGGAGGGGGGAGGGGGGGAGAGAGAGAATGAATCTCAAGCCCAGAGCCTGCCACCAGGCTTGATCCCATGACCTGAGCCAAATTCAAGAGTCAGACGCTCAAGCAACTGAGCAACCCAGGGGCCCCCGTAACAATTTTCTATTAAGATAGAATACCTCAGTAAAAAAGTTAGCCATATCATGGATGTTGCATGTGTGTATTTCTTCTATAGCATCTAAGCTTTTTATTAGGGGTAAATAACTCACACCTATGCTCTTATGTGACTAATACAAAGTGATGGCACTGATGTGTAAAGCTACAAACTAAAAATGTTTCTGCATAGATACACTAGTTGAAAAATGTGCGTTAAGAGAAATTATTTAGGGACAGAATATACAGTTTTAAAATAACAGAATGTTTGAGAAAGCCTAAATGAGAGACAGAGGGTAAGAAGAAGATGAGAAGCCAAAGCAGTAGTTGGGTGGGGGGGGGAATCAGTCATGTCCAAGGACAATTAGAAGCAATGAAAGGTTTCCTTACACCCTCCCCTTCTCTCTGCTGAATCCTTTGGGGATTGACAGCTCCCTCCCCAACTCTGTATGGTTCTGTTGGGACTTCCAATCACTATACACTGCCTGTGGTCACAGGGATGGATGGGACTCAAGCTGTGAATATCTATATTCTTTGCCAAACAGAGAGCATCCCCTTATACTAAGAGAAAAAGCCCAATACACAGAAAGAAGCCGATGGAGGAGATGGGGAGATGACAAAATTTGTTAGTTTATGGATTCCTTTCAAACTAAGAATACACATTTGCCTGTTCTTCCTAGTTCTATTAGCCAATGAATTCTCTTTTTGCTAAAGCAAGTATGACTTGGGGTTTTGTCACCTGTAACAAACATCATGGTTAATATAATAAACAATGACCACAGGTGTTACATATGTTACTATGAAGTCAAGGCAATTACAAAAAGATGGAGTCAAGAGACTGAAAAGAGAAAAACAATCTTTCGACTTTTAATCTTTATCAGTGATCTCTGAAAGTATAATTTCATCTTACTACTGAGGATAAAATCTGGTTTTCAAGTGATTTATTAAACCTCTAGAACTGGAGTAATTTTTGCAAACTTTTCCTCCATCTTTACCATTCCCCTCTCCACCACACATACACTCCACCATTTCTAGATCAGTTTTATTCACAAAAATAAGTTCCCAGTACTATAACCCATCTAAATTAATGTTAATAAATAAAGCTATGAGCTATATAAGAAATTTAACTTTTGTTCAGTCTAATTATTCAGTTCAAGGACTAGGAAAGTAGTTCTGCCTTACAAACCTATTTTTCTTTTAGAAGGTACTTAACATAAAGCTTACATATGGCAAATACACATTCTTTGAACCCAAAGCATCACTGGAAATTATCCTGATAGAACAAATATTAGTGAATTAATGTAGAGTATCAAATATCTTCAGTTGATATTTGTTAGAATAGTACCCTAAATATAATAGACAATTCATCTCCATGTAAGCTTCAACAACATGGAGACTAGAAATCTTATAGGAGAAACAAAAATACATTCAAGAACATTTAGAGAAACTATTTTTCTCAGCAGGGACTGTCATGGTGAAGGAAGAGCTGACCCAAAAGTAGGCTAATGTGCAAATTTAATAAATCCTTCACATACAATACTTTCTAGCTTGGATCTAAATCTAGATTCGTGGGCATATTATGTTTGTGCTTTCCAAGTGAGAATTAATCCCACCCTTCCCTTTTATTTCAATGACTGATGACCTTCTTGAGCCATCCCCTTGGAATATTACAGTTTGGTGTATGTTTATTTTCTGGCCCTTAGCACCCGGGTTATGTACTTTTAGCAGAGAAAACTCCATCTGAGAGCCAGGGAGTATGCTTCTTTCTCTTTGTTACAATTGTTACATTAAGAAATTACAAAGTTTGATTGAATTTTTTAACACATTGCAGCAAGTACTTGTTAAAGGAGGAGGTTCCTGGGTACTAAGAGCATCTATTTGAAGACATACAATGTCTGAATTTCAAATGCCTAATTTTCTATTAGAACAACACCTAGTTAGGTTGGACATGACTCACCCAAACAAATTGAGAGGAAAGAATAGAAGACAACAACCAGAAACATTCTCCAACATTTATTCTTGGCAATCCTTCTTGTTTTTATTAGATCTATCTGTGATCATCTAAGGACCACTTTTCTTTTTTTAACCTTGCCCGGAAATATTTCATTTTTAAATAGCTTAAGATACAAAGTGGTAGCATTGTACCCCTAGAAGACCTGAACCAGGTCATGAAAGGCTGACTCGGCTATGGAATTAGAAAGCAGGATCTGTTATGCACTTTGAAATTTAAAAAAAAATTGACGATTTAAAAATGTCATGTGCTATTTTATTAAAGATATATACACTACAGATAAAGTAAACTTTTTATCAACCAGTATATCAAGAGCTAAGTATTCTCAAAGTGAGGTCCTCTCAATACCTTCCTAATAGAGTGAAATATGGTAAAATAATGAAAAATGTATTAGCTTAGAAAATAAAACATTGTACATATAGGCCTATCCACAAAATGTAAAACTAGGTTAAATCAAACAAATGATTAGTGCCAAAGAATTTTACCTTATCAGAATTGGATAAAGCTATTTTGTGCTAACTTTGAAAGGTCTCCAAGGCAAATTGTTGAAGGAAAGATGTAGAAAAATATACATATATGGAAATTTAAGTGCAAAGAAAACAATGGATAAAATACTCCCAGATTCTTACCCATGTGTCTGTGGTTCTACCAAATGAAGTGATTAGACACAGGAATTGGCGATAGAAAGTTGACCCTGTACAGTTTTTTTTTTTGCATTATATTCAATCATTCACATTGAAATTTTAAACAATTTTTAAAAGTACTTGAGAGCGTGCATGCAAGCACACGCACACAAGTGAGGGAGGCTCAGAGAGAGAAGGAGACAGAATCTGAAGCAAGCTCCAGGCTGTGAACTGTCAGCACAGAGCCTGATGGGGGGCTTGAACCCATGAAGTGTGAGATCATGACCTGACATGAAGTTGGACACTTAATCAACTGAGCCATCCAGGCGCCCCCTGAAATTTTATTTTCTTATGATTTTGGTAATTATTATAATTTTTAACCAATATCAGACTTTAGCCACATAATTATCTTATTTACCTATAAATACATACCTCATGGCAACTTTTATAAAAGATTCTAATACTTTATAAAGTTTAGTTCCTCCAAGGAATATGCAGATATGTAAATAGTCTTTAAAAATCTTATTACAGGCTACATCTCCTTCATATTTTGTACTTCCCCAAGGGCCTGGTATAGTGTTCTATTTAACAGTCAAGATTGTTGATTGACTAGCAAAAATTAGGGGGAAAAAAAGCCTGCTGTGTTCTTTAAAAACAATGTGAGGAGGCTTTTAAAATGAAAACAAAAAAAAAATTACAGATTTTAAAACTTAATTTTTAAGATAAAAAACTCCTGATGGGGATTAAGGAGGGTACTTGTGATGAGCAAGGGGTGATATCAAGTGATGAATCACTAAATTCTACACCTGACACTAACATTACACTCTAGGTTAACTGGAATATAAATAAAAACTTTACAAAAGTAGAAGAAACAAAAACACAGTAACAAAAAGATCATCAACTGCCAAAGAAGAGTGGAAACAGAAGCCGCAGTGGCAGCTCCTACATTTATTCATCCACTTAACAAGTAATGATTGAGCGCTTACTCTGGACAGAGCATGGTTGAAGGCACTACAGATTCAATGATGAACAAGTCGAAGTTTCTGCTGTCATGGACCATGCACACGGAGATCAAACACCAAAATAGTACTGAAGATCCAAGAAGCCAAGAAAAAGGGCAACAGGATGGCATGATGGGTTACTAGCTTGGTGGAGGCTGGATCAGACCCGTGCTGGGCCTGGCTGTGAAGTGAGGTAGAGTTCCAAAGTACTCAACTGTGGCATAATGAGAACTTCAGGGGAACTGTGAACGCCAATGGCCTCCTCATTGAGGCCAGCATATAAAAGGCAGACATTGCTGGCCCTGTGGTCCTCTGACTCAACTCATCCCTCACTCTGTTCAAGTGACCACTGAAATGCAGGTCTTTGTGAGAGCAAGGTAGGCAACAAGGATATGCATAGTCACTACCATGGTTCCCTGCTCTTCTAGAAGATCTGCCCTGCTGGTTTGCTGGGTCAGTGATAGAAATTAAGGAGAAAGAAACCTTAAGCCAAATCCCTGTTATTCTTATCAGTCTCTGAATTTAGATCATTTGTGATCTCACAATTCATCAAGATAGACACATTTTTCATTATCTGATTTTCATTTGAAATTCATTTCATGAGACTTTGAATAGAAGTTATTAGGCAAGGTCAAAATCAAGAGATGTCCAGGATACAACAGTTTTTGTTTTTGTTTTTGTTTTAGTCCTGATATATTTTTTAAATGGAGTGGAAAAGCAGGATTACAAAAATTTTGATTTATTTAAAAGAGTTATATGTAACAAATGAATCCTTTTAGCACATAAATAGATCTTATGTGTATTTTGAAATACAAATATCAGAAGTCTCAGTTTGATCACTTTCATTCACGTTGACCTTCACCTTTCAAATGAGGCACCCCAAAATGTCTGGTTCACATTAACTCTCATTCCACTTACAAAGCCTATGCATATCCATTGATACTCTTCTTAGTGATACTCTAAGTTATGCCAAATATTCAGAAATGCTCCAAATGTTGCCTTCTGAAGCCATTCTCAGTAAAAGAAAATGTTAAGTTTTGACTTTACTAAGGAAATTCTAGAAATCAGAGTAGTCTAAAGAAATGAATTGATCCAGTACTCTTTGAATTACTGGGTCCCACACACAAAACCATGGACTAGAAGACTCTTGAAAACTTTCTAAAAATACAGATTACCAGGCACTGCCGACCAGAATTTTTAAGTTTATTTATTTAGAGGGGGCGAGGGGCACAGAGAGGGGGCCAGAGAATCCCAAGCAGGCTCCATGCTGTGTGAAGCCTATTCCAAGGCTCCACCTCATAACCATGAGCTCATGAGTGGAGAGACATGAAGAGTCAGTCACCAGTCACCCGACTGAGCCACCCAGGCACCCCAGGAATTTTAATTCAACACATAGCAGTTGAATACCAGGCAACTCTGTCTTTTAAAACTCTCCACTAATTTTGATGAAAGAACAGGTTTGGTAACCATTATGTTTGACTAAAAGCTCTTCTATATACGTTGTTTTAGCTGGCCTTTTGTTCTAGTTACATTTTAGTATATCCTTCTGGTCTTGTTTTCCTAAGCATACATCTTTTGTAACATAGTCACAATAATACTAGGACTCTTGTTTTTGTAAAGTTGAAATGTACCAATTTTTAAGATTTTTAAAAAATCTAAGATATTGGATTCTCAAAATGGTAACGTATACAAATAGTTTACTGAAGTATTACATTTATAATTCAAAAACAGAACAGTGGTATCAATTTCCAATAAACAATGTAACTAAAACCTTTAGGTTGGAATTTTTTACATTAATAAAAACTTTGAAAATTATGCTTTTGAGAATTGCGTCTTGATGTTAGCTAAGTCTAGCAACTCCAAGAAGCTTTATAAACAAAATGGAAGGTAGAGAATTCCAACTGCTTTTTTGTATTATAGGTGAAAAACTTTTTGGCCTGACTTTAATAACTTTAAAAACAATTTAATTTAAAAACACTATAATTCATGAACTTGAGAAAGTGGTTGGTGGTCTTTTACAGAAGTTCTGAAGTGGGACATTTAAGGAATTCTATGTGGAGAATGATCTGACCTACTAAAGAGGCCATGAGGGAAGTGACTGAGTCTGATTTTCTTTCTTTGTAGGATTATCCATTCCACATTTTTACATGTGAATAACCACTTTTCCATTTTATTACTATCTGTTTAAATACCATTTGTTAAATTGAATTTCATTCCTCAACAACTATTAAAAAACAATGTTTTTTTGGTTACCGTTGGTAACCATTACCATTGGTAAATGGTTACTATTAGTTACCAGTACCAGGGTGAGTAGTATCTTAAAATCAATCTGTCAACAAATGAAAAGACAACCTATCAAACAGGAGAAAATATCTGCAAATTATATAGCTGATAAGGAGTTAATATCCAAAATATATAAAGAACTCATACAACTCAATAGCAAGCAATCTGATTAAAAAATGGGCAGAGGACTCTCAACAATAGCCAAATTATGGAAAGAGCCTAAATGTCCATCAACTGATGAATGGATAAAGAAATTGTGGTTTATATACACAATGGAATACTACGTGGCAATGAGAAAAAAATTAAATATGGCCTTTTAAAATTTTTTTTCAACGTTTATTTATTTTTGGGACAGAGAGAGACAGAGCATAAACGGGGGAGGGGAAGAGAGAGAGGGAGACACAGAATCGGAAACAGGCTCCAGGCTCTGAGCCATCAGCCCAGAGCCCGACGCGGGGCTCAAACTCACGGACCGCGAGATCGTGACCTGGCTGAAGTCAGATGCTTAACCGACTGCGCCACCCAGGTGCCCCGAAATATGGCCTTTTGTAGCAACGTGGATGGAACTGGAGAGTGTGATGCTAAGTGAAATAAGCCATACAGAGAAAGACAGATACCATATGGTTTCACTCTTATGTGGATCCTGAGAAACTTAACAGGAACCCATGGGGGAGGGGGAGGAAAAAAGAAAAAAAAAAAAAAAAAGAGGTTAGAGTGGGAGACAGCCAAAGCATAAGAGACTGTTAAAAACTGAGAACAAACTGAGGGTTGATGGGGGGTGGGAGGGAGGAGAGGGTGGGTGATGGGTATTGAGGAGGGCACCTTTTGGGATGAGCACTGGGTGTTGTATGGAAACCAATTTGTCAATAAATTTCATATATAAAAAAATAAAATATTAACTAATAAAGCTCACTCATCATGAAACAGAAAGAAAAATAAAAAATAAAAAATAAAAAATGGGAGGATCTAAACAGGTATTTTTCCAAAGAGGAAGACAGAATGCTAACATATTCATGAAAATGTATTCAACATCCCTAGTCATTAGGGAAAAGCAAATCAAAACCACAGTGAGATAACACCTCACTCCTGTTTTAATGGTTATTATCAAAAAGATAAGAAATGTCAAATGTTCGTGAGGTTGTGGAGAAAAGGGAACCCTCATCAACAGTTTGAGGTAATGTAAATTACTTCAGCCATTACGGAAAGCAGTATGGGGTTCCTCAAAAAATTAAAAACTTAACTACCATGTGATCCAGCAATCCCACTTCTGGGTATTTATTCAAAGAAAATGTAAACACTCACTTGAAAAGATAGATGTACCCCATTTTTACTGCAGCATTATTTGCAATAGCCAAGATACAAAAGCAACCTAAAGGGGCTCCTGGGTAGCTCAGTCAGTTAAGCCTCCGATGTCAGCTCAGGTCATGATCTCAGGGTTTGTGAGTTCAAGCCTCGCATCAGGCTCTGTGCTGACAGAGCCTGGAGCCTGTTTCAGTTTCTGTGTCTCCCTCTCTCTCTGCCTCTCCCCTGCTCGCACTCTGTCTCTCTGTCTCTCTCTCAAAAATAAATAAACGTTAAAAAAAAATAACCTAAGTGTCTAGTAATGGATGAATGGGTAAAGAAAAGGATATAAAATTTTTATATATTTAGTGGAATATCATACACTCTTAAAAAATGAGATCTTGCCCTTTGTGACAATTTGGATGGACCTTGAGGGCATTATGTTAAGTAAATAAATCAGAGAAAGGCCCAATGCCATACAGTCTGACTTCTATGTGGAATCTCCACAAACAACCAAACAAAGTCACAGATAGAGAACAGAGTGGTGATTGTCAGAGATGGGGGTAAGGACCAGGTAAAGGGGGCCAAAAAGTACAAACTTCAGTGATAAAATAAGTCATAGGGATATAAAGTACAGCAGTGACCATAGTTATGGTGACTACAGTTAACCATAGAGTTTGGACATTTGAATGTTACTAAGGAAATGTATCTGAAAAGTTCTTAACAAAAAGAAAAAAGTTCTATGTGTGGTGATGATTGTCAACCAGACTTGTGATGACCATTTCACATTATGTATTATTGAATCATTCTGTTGGATACCTGAAACTATTATGTCAATTATACCTCAAAGAAAAATACTAACACACACATCCCATTCTCAAAGATGCTGTCTCAAGTCCAAATTCTAATTTTAAAAGCTACCCAGGTAGTTCTAATGTGCAGTCAAGGTTGAGAACCACTGATCTAGAGGGAGACAGATACACATAGAAGATTCAAAGGACTTCAGAGGTCAGTGGCCCAGGTTCAGTATGTAACTTCAGGATGTCAGGGACCCCGGCTCCCTGTCATCTTTCATCTTGTTGCTCTCCCATGACCTACACTGTCCAGATCATCTCACTGAGCCAGCTCTGGCCAGCATGTCCATATTCTAGCCAGAGGGTGGAAAAGGACAAACAGTGGGCCCTCACTCAATGATAAAACCTCTAACAAGTTGCACCTACAACTTTCCCTTTCATTGCATTTGTCAAGACCTAAATACACTTGATCACCCCTAGGTAAGAGGTGGGAAAATGTAGTTTCTATTTCTGGATAGCATCTGCTCAGTCAAAAAAAAAAATCACAAATTGTATCACCATAGGAAAAGGAAAGAAGAAGGGTTATCGAGAAATAACACATAGTTTCTTCCTCAGGAGGTTAAAATTCTACTGTAGTAGGTTAGGCTGTGAGTAATTAAAGGGGAAATAGAGATTACCAGTAGAGTTTCTGGATATGCATGAATAAAGCTGATCTTACTTGCCGATTTTCTCTCCACTACAATTTCAGGATGATGATTCCAAATATTCCAGTGTTAACTATTAATGAAAACTGTTAGCCCCCAACACAGCCCCAAGATACCACTTCACTTTCAAGGAATAGGAAATGGAAGGGAAAGTAGGAGTCCAGGCAACAAGGATTCCGTCCCAAATTCCAGACGGTTTTTCTTTCTTATCCACCTGCCAACATGATAAATATGTGAGGTACTTTTCCTATATTGTCTCTTCAGTGCCAAGTTTAATTTTAATGCCAATATATTCTGTGAAAGGCATCTCCTGGACTCTCTGAAGATGTGTGTGGGAGATTTTGGTCTTGAGAGCTAATTTCAGCACGTCTTAAGTGTGGTTAACAGAAGCCAAAGACCAAACTGAGGATATTTAAGGTGATGTATCTTTTAAGATAATGGCAGCCAAGAATGGGAGCAATTGGCTGCAACCAGAGCCCATTTTTTACCAAATAAACCATGATGGGTAAGAAAGAGCCTGGTATAGAACCACACAGGTAGAAATGCACTGATACTATTATCAAATAATAGTATCCCCAAAAGAACTCTCTTTCTCATAGGACAAGGGGCATCTGATTTTTTTTTCAACATAAATCAACGTCTGTGAACATTTTATCTCATTTTTAAATATATGTATCTATTTTCAAAAAAAAATAATTTTTATTTATTTTTGAGACAGAGACAGCAGGCATGAGGGAGGGGCAGAGAGAGGATGAGAGAGAGAGAGAGAGAGAGAGAGAGAGAGAGAGAGAGAATCTGAAGCAGGCCCCAGGCTCTGAGCTGTCAGCACAGAGCCTGATGTGGGGCTCAAACTCACCAACCTTGAGATCATAACCTGAGCTAAAGTAGGACTCTCAAGTGACTGAGCCACCCAGGCGCCCCTAAATACATGTATATTTTTTAAATACAAAGTGGAGTAGTAGAGAAATCGGGCAGAGTGCTTGAGCCAAGTGATTGAAGTTTACATCAGCTGCAATGGCACAAATAGATATCAGGTGCCTAATGTTTGCCAAAGGACACAGGGTCACTGCTGGGTTATTATTGGCCAAAAAACAAGGAAATCATAATCTAAATCTAATCATGAAAAACATCAGTTTTCTTCAAATGTCAAGCCACACAGAACACCCATATTCTGTAATTTCTAATGCATGTAAATAGTCTTGTTCAGCAGTCTAGAGAGCTTGTCTCTTCTAATTACTCTTCTTTTTCAGATATTTCTGAGTTATTCTGGGCCATTAATGTCATCCTCTTTATATATCCATTTTCTTAATCCTGATACAGAATCCAGATGGGACCCAAAGACTCCATATGATCCTTTATTAAAATTTTTTTTCAACTTTTATTTATTTTTGGGACAGAGAGAGAGAGAGAGAGCATGAACGGGGGAGGGGCAGAGAGAGAGGGAGACACAGAATCGGAAGCAGGCTCCAGGCTCTGAGCCATCAGCCCAGAGCCTGACGCGGGGCTCGAACTCACAGACCACGAGATCGTGACCCGGCTGAAGTCGGACGCTTAACCGACTGCGCCACCCAGGCGCCCCTGATCCTTTTTTTAACCGACATCCCAGGACCCACCTCATCCCATGTAGGAATCTTGCATAGCAACACCTTCCCAAGTTCCTCTCTCACCAAGAGAACATTGTTGGAAGTTGCAAGTTCATAATTAATTGTGGGTATTGCTCAAAGCATATCAGATGTCTGAATGGAGAAATGGAAAAGGTCCTGGGATATAGGGGAGCAGTGTCTAAAAGAGCTAATCTTGGCTATCCTAGGAGAAGGGAAGAAAAAAATCAGTGGAAGTCAAACTTGTTAAGAACACTAGAGATACAGAAGCAAACGTTTGCATGTTCTAAAACCATAGAACATTTGGAGGAGAAAAAAAGGACAACTGACCCAGGACATGACATTTACCTGAGAATCTGCCATAGCTTCCTCTTCTTTCATTCAGTTTCTTCCTCGGGTGAGATTATCTGGAGGAGTCACACATGCATCTTGAGAAACACCTTTGAAGGCTCAGGCACTGACCTTCACCTACTCTCACCACTTCTGCAGGCAGAAGAGACATGAACTACAAAAAAGCCAACCCATCCCTGTCCTTTGCTGCAGGAGAGACTCAGGAGCAATGAGCTCCTACACAGAGACCAAACTTGAAGCTTCTCCTTCCCTGTCTTCAAGGGCTCTCTTCTCCCACAGATGCCCAAAAATTCAGCTACAGAATGGACATTGTGTGGTGATCTGCCTGTCCTACTAGACACATGCAGAGCAAACCCTGTTACCCAAACCCTGAGTGAAGGTGGAACTCAACTCTCATAAATACACTCAGGAGCCCTCATACTTAACCCTGGCCTCACCTTAGAATCACCTGGAGCACTTAGTTAAAACCACACTGATGTTCCCACCCAGACCAACTGACAGAACCTGTGGGTGAGGGAACAGGTGCTGATGGTTCTTAAAACCATGTACGATCCTAGTTGGAAGTGTGGGCTTCTCCAGCTTATAAAGCTCTACCATACATAAAAATCAATCAGATAAATGTTAATTAAATTCACTGTGGTGACTTTTTTTGCAATATATACAAATACTGAATCATTATATTATATACATAAAACTAATATACTGCTATATGCAAATTATATCTCAATTAAGAAATATCACCTTGAGATAAACAAATAAAATACAAAGAGAAGAATTAGTCAGGATCAAATCCTCCCTGGAGCTCTTAACCCTAGCCCAGAATGTGACCTGGATTATTTGAAAAATATGACTCTTCTAGGAAGGCCAAGCCAATGAAAATAACACTTAGAAGAGATTCTAGGTCATATATATATATATATATATATATATATATATATATATATTTTTTTTTTTTTCTCTGCTCAAGATCTAGGTTACACTTCAAGAAGAGGAGCTAATCCTTAAGAAATTAAAAAAAGAATAAATGAGGGGCACCTAGCTACCTCAGTCTGTAGAGAATGCAACTTTTGGGGTTGTAGGTCTGAGACCCATGTTGGGTGTAGAGATTACTTAAAAATGAAATCTTTAAAACAAACAAACATAAATAAATAAATGTGGTTAATATGAGGAGAAAAGACCTCTTAAATTACTTTCTAATGGTCTAGGCAGTAATAGCTTCCCTGTTTACAGAATTTTCTGGGGCAGGAACAGGGGGACAGAAACATGAGGCTAGGGCACTCAGCTATGTTCTCATTGGAGTTTTGCAGCAGATAAGAAACACATTTAAGATCACTAATGATTCCCTTAAGTACAAGGTTTGAATGAAGATCTAACTTCACACGCACAAAATCTTTTCCAATGATAGCACAAATAGGATGTTTTAAAAGACCAAGAGTTTTTCCATCGAATCCAATCATTTAAGTATGATTGAACATTTGAACGCCTACTGCACCCCAAATTTCAGTTGAAAGACTTCACAGTACCGTCCCCTCATGTCCAGATGCCTCCACCTGCACCTCTTTGCAGTGCACCCGTGAAATACACCACCAAGACTTCAAAACATGCATTTTTCATCCAGATGTTTTAATTGCTTGCAGGCCCTATCACTGACTATTAACACTGATGATTGAAGAAAGGCATTACTTTTCAGGGTGAAAGTCAAATTTAGATTTTTTTTTGGTCTCTTTTCATTTTGGTCTTATTTCATTTTATTCTGTACTATCTTTTGACAGGAAAATGAAACAAAAGGAAAAGGAAGTTTATACACATTTTATTTTAAGTTACAGTTTATATGAGCATCAAACATGAGTGTTTTATTTAATTCTTTGGGTTGATACCTTTCTGGTTTCCTGAAATATAATATCCATTAATCCCTGTTTGCAGACACCTTGAAATATTTATTGAATAATACAATACAGATTCTAAAACATAATCTTCTTTTATGAATACTGGCACAATTTCACCCAGCTCTGTGGAAGATTTAAGAAAAATGGCAGGGCAAGATCAGACATTGTTTACATCTCACCTCCAGCAAGATATAACTTTACTCTTGGCTGACCTTTAAGCAAAAGCAATGGTTATGTAACCAAGTAAGCTAAAAACTAAACAGGAAAAGTCACAGAGCCGGGAATGAACTACAAACTTACACTATTTGTTAAACTGAGATTTTTATCATGTTGCTCAAAGAAACACTAAAGTTTTCCAAATGGAAATATGTGACCGAGATTTTATCTTTGCGCTGAATGTATACATAAATATTTCAGTATTTAAAAGAAGTTATTTGGGACTCTAAAATGCATTGCAGTATTTCATAACGGTAAGCAGTATTACTGACAAAAATGAAAGTTTTGAATGAACTGCATTCTGTCTTCATGCAAACATTGGTTATAAGTAATGTTCATGCTACATTGTTCCTAAAACATACATTCTGAGGTGGTTCTTAAGCAGATTTATCTTTGTAAAGTTTTAAGTACAGCTTTATCAAAGGGCAGAAGAATAACTTCTTAAAATCTCTTTTTAGCTTTATTATTTGCAGCATATAATCAAGTTAATAGTGGCTACGTTTTATGTTAAATAGGGAAAAAACACAACATTCTTGCCAAAGAGCAAAAAGAAATTATAAATAAATAAATAGCACAACCTAGAAATATTCTACGGTTTTGAAAGAACTTATTTTTAGTAATACATAAATAAATTTAGCAAATTAAAGCACCTTTTTGATATCCCCATAATTGAGTATCTTTAACTTTTTTGTGGAACCGAATAGTCACCTAACAAATTTTATATTTTATATGCAATAGGATCTTTAATAAATCTATTTTAAAATTTTTAAATTTTAAATCATTTAAACAATGAAGCCATAGCATGAAATGATTTTAAAGGAATATGAAAAAAAGCTGGATAGTAGGAAGTAAAACAAGCATTGAAAATGACCTGAATAACATGTTGGGTGCTAGATATTTGCGGAAGAATAGGACACAGATTGCTTACAGTCTAATTGGTGAGATGCAGACAAGAGATAACAATTAAAATATAGTGAGATAAGTAGTTTAACAGAGGAAATCCTCTCCAAGTACCTTGTAGGGGCACCTAAGTGAGTCTTGGCAGAAGAATGGTTATTGGAGAAGAATTCTTGTTTAAGGATAAACAATAAGCTGAAGGGAATATAATTCATTATCAAAATAAAAGTGATAGGACTAGAGTATCGGACATCAGAAGGTGAAGGGAGAGGCTGAAGAGGGAGGCAGATCTAGAAGAGCCCTGTAGCTATGTAATGAGCTGAAAACATCTTCTTTTAGAAGATGTTTCAGAAGAAACAGACCAACAACCACACCAAAGTGTTTTTGAACAGGGTACTGGCACGATTGTGTCACCTCTCGGGGATGATCTTTCTGGTTGCATTTGGAGAATGAATGGAAGGAGTGCAAGATCAAAATCAAGAAGAGTCAGGATTGGGAGCTGTATTAGGGCTCTTCAGAGAAACAGGACTAATAGGATATAGAAATTTACGTAAGAGGAGATTTATTAAAGGAATTCTTTCACAGGGCTATGGAGGCCAAGAAGTCCCACAATCTGCTGCTCGCAAGATGGAGAAACAGGAAAGCAGGTGGTATAAATCAGTCCTCATTTGAAGACCTGAGAACTGGTGGGGCAGGGAGTGTTGAGACATGAGAACCCAGAGGCACAGTGATTATGGGTAGGATCACTGGTGTAAGTCCCAGAGTCTGAAAGTCTGAGAACCAGGGACTCCAATGTCAGAGGGCAGAAGATGGGTGTCCTGGCTCAAGAACTGAGAGAGAGAGAGAGAGAGAGAGAGAGAGAGAGAGAGAGAGAGAATTTACCCTTCTGCCACCTTTTATGTTCCACTCAGGCCCTTAATGGATTGGATGGTAGCCATCCAATGAAGATAGAGCTCTTCACTCAGTCTACTGAATCCAATGCTAATCTCCTCCAGAAACACTCTTACAGACACACTCAGAAATCATATTTTACCAGCTCTCTGGGATCCCTAAGCCCTGTCAAGTTCAGATATAAAATTAACAATCACAAGAGCCTATGGCATTAATCCACGCAGGCAATATAACAGCACTGGGTAAGGAGGGAAGAATATGGATTTCTGAGCTACTTAGGAAGTATTGTATTAATTGTGCTCGGTAGGGGAAAGCAAAATGGCCATCGCCTTCACTGAAATAGGAACATGGAAAGAAAATCAAGTCTGGGGAGGGAAGATGATAAATGCAATTTTAGACATGCTGCCTTTCCTTTGAAAAACGTGGCTATGGATGTCAAAAGTAATTGGATACATGGGAAAGTCTGGATAGACATTATGGAGTTTAGACATATAAATGAGATAAAAAATTGTCATCTTTCCCAAATATACATATGCAATTGAAAGAATACCAACATCTAAATGCATTACATATAATATTTTTACTAAAGAAATAATATTTTAATCAGAAAGGTAAATGATGATGTGACCAGAATACCCTTTTGGGAGAGGATTTGGAAGGTGTCAATGATATTAAAAAAAAAAAAAAGATTAGAGAGAGCAAGTGGGTGAGGAGAGAGAGAGAGAGAGAGAGAGAGAGAGAAAATGAGAGAGAGAGAATCTTAAGCAGGTTCCATGCTCAGCACAAAGTCCTACGCAGGGCTCAATCCCAGGACCCTGGGACATGGCCTGAACTGAAATCAATAGTCAGGCACTCATCCAACTAAGCCACACAGGTGCCCCGTGGTATCCAGTTCTATTTTTCAAAAAAAGGAATACAATAGGATTAGACTGAGGAAGAACAAGGTAATAGGGTAAGTCCAGGGTTTGCCCTTCAGTAAACACACAAGACCTGGCAACAGTTTTGAGGTTGATCTTGCATTTCATTTTTCTGTTTGTTTGTTTTTGTGTGTGGAGTCAGCTGGTTTTGGTAAGATCACTCCGCTTTTACAGATTGTAAGGCAATTTGTATTAAAAACTGGCTGTAACTATCTGTTTCCCGTGGAGGAAAGATCCATAAATTACAGCTCAGGTTATTTGTCAGTTATGTAGTTTAAAAATTCCTTGGCAGATAGGATTAAAGTGTGAGAATTGATCCTGAACTCCAGCTGAGGGACTTGTGAAATTATAAAGATAATATGTTCGCTACAACATCTCCTGCTGCCCAATTTAAAGGTACTGGGTAGGAGGTCAGTGGAAAGGAAAGACAGTTGGATGGCACTATTTGAAATGCTTTAAATAAATGTTTTGTAAGAGACTAACATATTGTGTAAAGGAATGATTTTTTTTTTTTTTTTTTTTTTTTTTTGGCTAAGCAGAATCTTCATCCAACTGTGTGATTTATGAATGAGAGATTTCATTTAGAGTCTTGGGTCTGTCTTCTGGTCAATCTAGTTTTTAGCAAAGCATTCTTCTTCATGGTATAATTTTTAATGCATGGTCTAGTGTTTTTTTAAATGACTAATAATAAAGGCTTTATATTTTCTTCCTACTTTTTCCTCAACAAAATATTCTGGGATCTAATAATTCTCACATGGAGAAACTTGCTTACAATCTTCTGCAGGACTAATTTTATGGGCATATTTTCAGCTCAGAAGCAGTGCTAACATCTTCTAGATCCCAAGGTTGTTATACTATAAGTTGGCTGGATGAACCAGAACAAAAAACAAAAAAAAAAAAAAAAAAAAACCCACGACATCTCTGAGTTTTCCTTGGAACAGCCAGGTTCTGGAACCAGATGGTTAAATACACACAAAAGCTGAAGTTGCTTGATTGATTTGTTCCAGAAGGGTTTTAAGTACTTAAAAAGATACAGAGAAAAATGCATAGCATAGCAAAATGTGAAGCAAAATAAAAATCATTTCCAACCTGCAGGAGGAATGAAAGAAAAAGACCGTGATGGAAGAAAAGAAGAAGGAACCAGAAATGAGGGCAGGACACAAGATACATCCACTTGCAAAAGATGAACTCAAAATGGGCTCTAAGCTTGTAATATCCAGGGAAAAACTGTATTTAATTATGAGGTTGACAGTATCTATGAGGAAAAAATGAAGCATTAGTGAAGTCTGCCAAGTTTTGATTTGCAATCTGAGAAGAGATGGGATCCTTTATAAAGGAATGAACAATAAGTTCCCATCATTACAGGAAACATAGCAAGGAGTTTCCCTCACCATGTCTAATGATATCCCTCATAGAAGCAGGGGGCACAGTGCCTATGTTGTAAGAGACATCTCAGGAGGGGGACAGAATTAGGTGTCAAATGACCAATACGACTCCTAGTCAGGAAACTATATCACTATAGTTTATTGAAAAATAGATGGTAATAAACAGTCTGGAATGCAAAATTTTTATGTTGTCATTTGTTTTCTAGCTTAACAGACAGGAATGGCCAAAGTTACAAATCCCTTGAAATTTAAGGATGCTGGAGTGGAAAGCGTGCAGGATTAGAGTGAAAGCCTGAGTTTGAGCTCCGTGCCACTTCTAACGGTATGATTTGGCTGTGTCAGGTCATGGGTGACCCTAGTGAGACCCAGTTTTCACATCTGCAGGAAGGGGCTAATAATACCAATTCAGGAAGTTTTTTTTCAAGACCAAGCAAAATAACACTCATGAACATCTTTTCATTACATTATCTGAAGTATTCTTTCCTGTCTTTATATTATCCGAAAGATCCTTTATCTAGATTTTGAAGATGTATTTCAAGTATATTGCAACTTGTTTTGTAACATATACAGCCACGTGATAATTTATGTGAGTACACAGTTATATATATATGAACAGGGGCCTACTGAAAGATAGTTTAATTGTTATTATTAATAATAATGCCCACAATTATTTGAGCTCCTAGAATGTGAAAATCAACTAGAAAATGCTTGATGAGAACAAGTAATATTATTCTACTTACTTTATAACTTGTGAAGTTAAAGAAATACAGTTACTGAGCTGGGGTAGGAAAGGTGAAGTTTTTCAAAAGAGAAGAGGGCAAAACTGAAAGAAATTCTATGATGGACAGGGAAAAATGTAAATACAGAAAACGTCTGTTACACAATAAAATTAGACCCTTTTAAGTTATTGGTACTTGTTGATACCAGGTGTAGAATTCCTTTACAAGAACATTTTGGAAGACCAATTTTAAAAACCTATGCTTGGTATCTGGTAGAAGTTTTCAGGTAATTTGTAGAGCATCCCATCTGTAATGTTCAAAACCCCAGCGAGTCCATCGCATGCTTCTATGTCTAACGTCCACCATTGAGAGGGCCAGGCAGCACCACAGTTTTGTACCAAGGTCCCCCAGTGACTAATGTAAGCTTTAGGGTGACAGTAAAAATCATCAAGCATGACCAGTTCTGGTCATGTTGTTGTTGTATATATTTTAAGAAGAATTCTTTTTTTGTGTGTCAAATTAGAAAGTTAGCTTTTAACTTTCTAATTTTAAGTGATCCCAAATAAAAATTCATCTTTATATAGATTAACAACTGCTTATTAGAACAAACACCATTTGCTTTGTTTATTTATTTATTTTTTTATCATATTGTAGTCCAAGAAAGGAGAGAAGTAGAAATAAAGATCTACCTTGCTTTCTGTCCAGGCTTTATGAAAATCCAAAGAGACAACCAAATAGAATGTTGAATAATAAAAATCACTGAAGATGCTAAAAAGCACTAAGACATTATTATGTTACCTAGATCAGCAAGTGGGCCCATGACTTTATAATAGGCTGAATTAATCGTATTAGTTTGCTAGGAGTGCCTTAGCAGAGTACCACAGACTTAAAATAACAGAAATTAGATTTCTCACAATTCTGGAGGCTAGAAGTCCAAGATCAGGATGTTATCAGGGCTGGGTTTCTTCTCAGGCTGCTCTTATGATTTGCAGATGGCTGTCCTCTCCCTGTGTCTTCATATGGTCCTCACTCTGTGACTGTCAGTGTCCTATTTCCTCTTCATATAAGGACACAAGTAATACTGAATTAGAGCTCACCCTAATAACCTCATTTCAATGTAACTGCCTTTTTGTTTTCAACTTAATTGCCTTTATAAAGACCTTATTTCCAAATACAGCCACATTTGGGGGTACTAGGGGGTTAGGACTTCAAATATGAATTTGGGGAGAGGGAACACAAGATAGTAACATTAATAAAGTATAAACATAAAGAAAAAATGGTACCATATGTTGTAGCTTAAATATTAAAAAATAAACGTTAAAGATAGTATTGTAAATATAACATAGTAAATATGTATCACTGATAATTTAATAATTTTATTGATTCATGATCTTAAAATGCTGATCATTTTGCTTTTATGTTACAGTTGTAAAAGCTGGCTGCACAGGAGATTGGTTTTGTATCCCTCCCAGCATCACCCAACCATCTTTATGTGTTTATTGCTAGGAGCTGAGAAGCAAAAGGGAAAGAATGTACAGACCCTAAGGATTTAATACCTAATTGCAGCAACAGTGTGGATGTTTAAAAGAGAAAGAAGAATAAATAACAATACAAGTTTGCATGTCCTAAATTCCAAATGGAAGATTATCTAGCTTTCTGATTCTGAGGTTGTAACTGCCAGCGCTGTGTTGATTTCTAAAGGATTTCAAGAGAAAACTAACATTATTTAAATATGCATATAATTAGTGGAATAGAATTTCAGAAGAAAGAACAATAGTGATACACCTTTTTAAGGCCCCTAATTTTAAATTGCTTCCATTTCATTTGCTTTTGAATGACAGAGAAACAGAATGTTAAAAAATTTCCCAATTATTTAAAAGTTCTATTATTTGGGGCCCATTCAATTGAAGTTTGTTATATTAAGGAAATAATAATTAGATAAAATGATTTTTTTAACTTAGTTGACGTGAATTCAGTAAATACATCGTCACTACCAAAGAGAAAGCAGGGCTGAATTATTGTGACTAACGGAATCAAATTTAATGTCTTTTTATTGGCATAAAGATTTGGCCTAAATCTACTCCCTATTTCACTATCAAAAGTGGAAGGGACATTCATTTTGTTCTATGTGTACAACTATAAACAGAAGTCTCTGATGGGGTGGATAAAAAATACAAGAACACCTTATAATGGTCACAGTATTAAAGTATTTGATTTTGTGGGTAGAGGAACTTAGAGGAACTAAGTTAGATTTCCTGTTAGCATTTTAGTACAGTAAATGTAAATAACGTATTGGCCTTAAGCATATAGTTGTAAGCATACAGGGAAGCGGTGCTGGGTAAGGACTCAATGCTCAAGCTCTGGAATCCAAGCCCCTAGACGTGACCCCCCCTAACTTACTACTTGCACGTTCTTGGGCAAATTACGTTTTCTTCCTAATGCCTTAGTTTTATCATCTATAAATCAGGATAATAATGGTACCTACCTCATAAAATAACCATGAGGATTTAAGTTAGGGAATACATGAGGAAAATGCTTGGCACACAATTAACAATAAATGCTAGTTATTATTGGTAGTTCATAACTTAGAATATATGTTACATTTTGCTTACAGTTTTTAAGCAATGATTTAAGCTGTTAAGCAAAAACCTCATCAGCACATTAGAATAATCTGAGGATTTTTTTTCTTAAGTTCTACTATCTAGCATTACCCACTAGAGACTTTGGTTAAATTGTTCTCAGGTGAGACCCAGACATCTGTAAGCTTTAAATGTTCTCCAAGTAATTCTAACATGTAGTCAGCTTTGAAAAGATTTGGTCCAAATGAGCTATGCAGATATGTAGCACCAGACAGCTCTAGAGAAGCCTTTCCAAACTGTATTCTGCATTACCATGGTCCACCAAAATGTTTCCTAAAACAAAAACATTTAAAAGTAACTTAGGGGCGCCTGGATAGCTCAGTCGGTTAAGTGTCCAACTCTTGATTTCAGCTCAGATCATGGTCTCACGGTTCGTGAGATTGAACCCCACACTGGGCTCCATGCTCACCTCGGAGACTGCCTGGGATTCTGTCTCTCTCCCTCTCTCTCTCTCTCTCTGTCCCTCCCCTGTTCATACTCCCTCTCAAAAAATTAAATAAATTTATAAACTAAATAAATGAAAGTAACTTGAAAGCAATAGATCCAGAGTCAACTAAACTTGATGATATATATATCTCTTGAAGATTCATTTATCACATTAGCATTTAGAAGATCTGGGAAGTCCTTCTTTAAGTAAATTTGTTTATTGCTGATGAAGCCAGATTTCCTTGCAATTTTTTGTGATAAGGAAACATGTTATGAGGAATATTTAACTTATGGCTCTGTCACATTGTATTGCCAACTATCACTACTATTTGCTACAATATCAATTAATTAGTAATTATGTGATTGATATAATATTTATTAACATCTGGTAGTTCCAGTCCCTGTTCACGCTATTTGGAGTTAAAATAAAAAGGCATTGGGTTTGGCCATTATAATCACCTGTGGAGTCTTTTTTTTTTTTTTTTTCAATTACAGGTACCTCACCTTCACATCAGACCTGCTATTCAAGGAGAGTAGAACTGCCAAGGTGCATTCTTTTTTTTTTTTAATTTTTTAATGTTTATTTATGTTCAAATGAGAGACAGAGTGTGAGTAGGGGAGGGACAGAGAGAGGAGACACAGAATCCAAAGCAGGATCCAGGCTCCGAGCTGTCAGTACAGAGCCTGATGTGGGGCTCAAACTCGCGAACTGTGAGATCGTGACCTTAGCCGAAGTTAGACGTTCAACTGACCGAGCCACCCAGGCACCCCGAACCAAGGTGCATTTTTACCTTGTCACTGGGATTCTGAAAATGAGCTGGATTTGGAAATCACTGATCCATAGCCTAACCTTTCATATTAAACCAATCTAGTTCCAATCTATTTTGCAAGTATCAACAAAGAAAACACAGCTGGAAATTGTGGACCAACTCTGGAAAAAGGACACAGACAAAAAAGAAGAAGTAGGACAGCACTACGGAGATGCAGTGGAGCTAAGCCACGTGCATGTGTGAGGCATACGTGGGTGCCTGTGTGTGTGTGTGTGTGTGTGTGCGTGTGTGCGTGTATGATGAGATTGTTGACACTGGCTGGAGAGAGAGCAGAAAAAGAGGTACACTTCAGATCCATCATGGGCTGAGGGGGAGGGGGAACGGAATTCTATCCTTCATCAGAGAGTGACAACAAACACTTCCTGTTCCTTAGCTAAAGGTGCTGAGGGGAGTAAAAGAGGAGGAAACAGTGCAAGAGGAATGTGGGCACTACAGACTTGGGAAGTGAATGGTTTAGGACAATGTACTTCACGCTTGTTCTGATGGCAGAGGAGTTAGGGATCATTTCGCTTTTTGAGGAACAATATAAAATAGTGATATAAAAGGATATATACACATATTTCCAGTTCCACACATATATACCAATTCCTGGTAGAAAGAGGTGATGGAGTGCAAGATAAAGACAAAGGAAAGAGTTTTTGAGAATGTTACTGTGTTTCTTTGAAAACAGCTCTATTAAAGGGATCCTGAATATGTACGATCTCCTTACATGTAGAATAAAAAAAAAAGTCCATCTTAAAGAAACAGAGACTATAATGGAGGTTGCCAGGGGTTGCGGGGGGGTGAGGTGAGGGAAATTGGGAGATGTTGCTCAATGGCTACAAACTTCCAGTCATAAGATGAATAAGTTCTGGGGATTTAATGTACAGCATGGTGATTACAGTTAACAATACTGTATTATATACTTGAAAGATGCTAACAGAGTAGATCTTACCAAAAAAATTATAATTGAGGTATGGATGCATTAACTAACTTCATTATGGTCATCATTCTGATATATAAAATATACTATGTATATGTATATATACACAATATATTATACACCTTAAACTTACACTATACATTATGTTATATATCAGTTGTATCTCAATAAAGCTGCCAAGGGAAAGGTGGGATCTTGCTGGGTCCCAGTTTTTATATTTTGGGCATTCCTTAGAGGTTTGACTTTTAGGTGATATGCTTAATTTCATACCAGATTAAGACATTATTTTCTATACTTGAACCAGAGAAATGCTCCACCTTATTATTGGAACTTTGAGGGAAAAAAGGTACCCATTGTCTGAGTATTAGGTGTATGGTCCTAAGAATACAACCTCAACATTAGAGAGACATGGTAGGTACAAAACAGATAGTGGAATTTCTATTCTGGGGGGAAAATGTGTATATAAGACTGTATTTTTAGGAAGAAAACCAGATTTGTATGATATTACTTGTAACTTTCAAAATTCACTTATGAAGTTGTGAAACAAAAATTAATTTTAACCTCGATCTCTAAAACATATAGTATCAGAACTACTCAAATTGGTTTAGGGATGCTGCCCCATACTTCTGCAGAAATGACATAGCTGTCATTTTGTGGTTTACAATCAAACAGGCTTTGGGGCTGCTCACAGTGGGCTACTCCCTACCAGAAAAAGAATTTCAGGCAACACTGTGCCTGGGTTAGGAGCAGAGTCTTAAAGTCGTGGGTAGCTCATGGAATACAAATGCTACAAAATTGTTAGGTCTTGAGAGCTGAGAAATGGCAGAGATTAGGTGAGGGTTTATTTGAGAAGATTCTCTGACCTCAAGTGATGTGACTTGCTTTCTTTGAAAGCTTCTACCTAGAACAAGTGTATAGCAAAGTGGACAGGGGCTGGGATTTATAGCTGCAAATCAGTTGGAGTATGAAAGTGTTCCACCTCTGTGTTCAGTATAAGCTTTTCATCAGCAAGCAGAACACAACTTGAAGGACAAGTCTTGTTCCTCTTCAAAGTTGAAGAAGAAAGAAATTATAGCCAAGATTCATTAAGCCACCTTGGACTTCTCTGTAACCCAAAAGGATCTCTCCAATTATCTCTGTGACTACCTTGGCCACACACCAAAACCAAGTTTGAATGATGAATCTCAGGGTCAAAATGCCAGAAAGAATCTGATGGGCCAGAAGGGAATTCCAGTCTCTAATAGCTCAGGATAAGTTCATTCTCCAATCTTCAAATAGAATTCTCTGAAACCCTAGAGCAGGCCCAGTTTTGGATTGAAGTCTGAATGTCTTGATTTACTTTCATTATGCAAGAGTGCATCATAATGAAATTCCCTATAAGCAACTGGCTACTTGCCCTAGCATTTAGTAGACATAAATCACAAATGAAGTAAATCCAGTAATGACATAAACTGCATATGGAAAAACATTTTTAAATTGTTATTTCAGGGATGAGGAGAGCTGAGGGGTAACAGAGAAGCTGTGGGGACATGACAAGTGTGGAAGAAACAAGAGGGGGTTTAGGAGACTGTGCAGTGAGCTCTGAATCAGGGCGCATTTCATGTTCTCAAAGAGATACAAATGAAGATTGAATCTCCATTAAGGCTTTGGCTTGAGCCAATGTACGACACACAATTTTGGAGCTTGTCTCTAGGTAATAGAAGACTCCCTGAGTCCCATTTACTTTGGACAAGCACTGGGTTAGGTAGATGCTTCACATGTATTACTCGACATCCTTTTCAGAACAACTTTATGAAACAGAGATGACTGTAGCATATGTTATTTCCACTATGCCAGGAAGTCATGAGTCATTCTCTGCTGATGTGTGTTTTTTGTCATGTCTAACTAGGAGCAGACTTTCAGAAGCAGGTGACATTAGCTATTAATTATTGTCAGAAGTAGCAGCTTAATAAAAATTAATACCATATATATTTGGTAAACATTGTTACTCAGGTAAACAACCCTAAAAATCTCATTCAACAGGTCAATTCACTCAGCTACTTTGGCTGCATTTTACAGCCGACTAAACTTGACTGGAAACCATGATAAAATACTTTTCAAAAGAACTAAACATTTCACAGGGCACATATAAACTTGTTTCTGGTCAACTCATTTCCATTATTAATATGTGTGATTAAACTTTTCACAGGACTAAATGCCTTTTCCATGTTGTATAATGAAGCAACAAAACATTTTACATCAAGCACTTTTTTTTCAAGGTCTGGAGCAGTTACAAGGCTTTTAGGGAAAATATAACCCTTCCAAAAGATACCCCTTGGGCCCACTCCCATGTATAAGTGGGCTGGCCCTATGAAGGAAAACACCCATTTTGAGTTCTTCAACTTCTATAGCAGACTATTAATTCTGCATCGCCCATATCTGGTTGGCCTATGAACTCCTCTCATTAAATAACACAAAGAAATAAATTAGGAATTGACTTCCATTCTATAATTGCATAAAACTTATTTGAGATCACCTGTCCATCTCTCTAGATTCTCTAAACCTCACCATCTAATAAGCTGCATTACCAGAAATCAACATGCATGGACTGTATTCTTGCTGCTCTTTAAATCATTGTTGAGTGGTGCACAAGGTATGCATACACCTGGATTCATGTTCTCAAGTTCTCCACTACTACATTTGTGACCTTGAGAAAATTACTCTCCTTGAGCCCAGAGAATTTCAGAAATTCAGTTTAGTTCCATAAAAATATTTAGAATATCTATTAGGTACCATGGTTCATGTCAGGGTTAGGTATAAAACATTTCATTCATTCAATGACTCAATATTTATCTTGAGCATTTACTATATGTTAGGCATTGTCTGAGGGATGGAGATACATTTTGGAACAAGGCTGACAACTTCCCTGTCCTGGTAGCTTGCATTTTAGTAAAAAAAAAATTCAGAAAGTAAATGAGAAAACCAAGAACTAAGTCAATATAAATTGAGGCAAGTGATAAGAACTCTGAAGAAAATAAAGCAAAATGAGCAGGTGACTTTGTGGGAATATGGCTGTTTTAGAAACAGTAATCAGGAAACCTCCCATCCAGGAAGTGGACATTTGACAGACATATGAATGATAAGAAAAGACGACCAAGAAATCTCTGTATTTAAGTATGTAGTCTAACAGAAGACAGAGGAACAAAAGGGTAAGTCAGTCCAGTAAGTGTTAGTGTAGAGGTATATATATAGAGAGAGATTTTGGAGGAGGATGTGTTCAAGCAATGTAAAAGTACCTCACCGGAAATTATGCGCAGATAGGTATTCACTGAAGGTGATTCATCTTTTCTCTCTTTAAGATTTAACATGATGTCCTTCTTTAATCAATATAAGAGAAAACCACTTGAGCCTTCATGATGACTTCTAAATCAGAAAAACCTGATTGGTTTAATTGGCTGTCTAAGAAGTATATGCTTTCCTTTTTGAGACAAAAAACAAAAACCAAACAACATAATGCCAAAAACTACCCTTTCCTCTTGGCTTCTAGGACTAGCTATGGTGCTTGATTTCTGCCATTCACCTCTATTTCTTCTTGGGCCTTCATTTCTGTCTTTATTGTTATTGAAATGTAAGCTGGCTCTATTTTTTTTCTATAAAGGCAACAATGCTTTTAAAATTAAAAACAAAAACAAACAAAACATATTCACCACTCCAACTATTTTTGTTTCCAGTAGTTTGAAGAAGTGTTTGGTATTTCAATTGGAAAAATAATCCTACTACTGTCCTTTTCTATGCAGGCCTCATCTTCAGTATCTTGGGTAGAACAGTAGTGGGATGTTTTATTAGATAAAATCACTTTAAATCTAAAGTCTAATGACTTTACCATTAGACATCTGTTTTTTTAAGCATACAATCTACAGTAAAATTCTATCAATGCAATATTATTGAAGTAGAAGGCAATATAAACCATTAATAAATCTGAAATACAGACTATTTTTAAACACATGTATAACTTCGTGAGTGGTTAAAAACATGCACTTTGGACTTACACTCCGAGGACCAAATATTGTTTCCTGTACTTACTGGTTAAGCCTTGGTGTGTGTTTCAATATCTCTGGGTCTCCTCTGTACAGTGTGAGAAATAACACCTACCTCATAGGAATCTACTGAGGCTGAAGACATTATATGTATATAACAATGTTTATAAAATACTTGGTACATAGCTAGTGTCCAAAATAGAAATTATTATTCAGATTTCATATCAATTTTATTACATACTCTATGGAATGATTTATGTGCTGGTATATGCTATCAGAAAGAGATAAAGTCTTCCAAGATTAATAATTTTTGTCAAGGATTATAGTATGCCAACAACCAGGCTTCTCAGACTCTCTCAACCCTATCAATTCAGCCACAAGCGGCAATAGCCCGGGCCAGAACAAAATCTAACCACAAAAATCCTATCGTATCCATATGGTCCAATAGAGGCCAGGGGACTATCGGAGAAAGGCCAGGGGTTGGTGGTTTTAGTGTGAGGAAGTGGAGATATTAGACTAAAGACTAGCCTAGATCTGCAAGAGATAGGTGAGATGTAAGTACTGTCAGGTAAAGAGATGGATCTAAATCTAGGAACTAGATCATCTGAAATCCACATGGGCACATGAGCACTCAAGGGGAAATGGCAGCATTTGCTAGGCGGTGGGGCAGGTGATGGGGCAGGTGTAGACTGGGATCGGCTTGATGGGGCAATGGGCTAGGGAAGCCCCAGTAGAGAGAACCAGGTTCAGGGAAAGCAATCCCAGTCACAGCAGGGATTCAGCCTGGATTCAGGCAGGAATCCAGGCAGCAAGTCAGGGGACTTGAGCCAGCCTCCATTCAGAGCACATCTTGTAACTGCTCCTCTTTTCCCTCCAAAGAAAAAGACACATTTCAGAATCTAGCGTGAGGTTAAATGGTCTCAGCAGTAAAATTTCTCAGTAAAGGATTAGAAGCCCAGTCGCTTAACGAGTCACACCAGATGCAGAGACAAATTTAAAAGCACTTAGAGTAGTTGCTGTATAAGTAAATGAGACACAATGGTTTTCATTCAATCAGGATTTTGCCCAGACAGTATACACAGCAAGGTGAGGTTGGTTAATTTTCTGATGCCTGTTACTTTTTCCTGGTAGTTTAGTACTCATAGATTGACATTATAATTCTCTAACTTGAGCCTGATGTATAAAATGTTGAGGAGTCAGATTATCATCAGAAAGCAGAGGTAACTCCTTGGATGGCTGGATGGCAAGAAGTCTCAATCATTTTTCTATTTATACATGTGCAGATAAAGAAAACTCTTAACCACCTGAAAGACTATCTTCTGCCCAAGGAATTTTGTGTTTATAATCCGACATTGATAAAATCTCCGCAAGAAATATGTTTACTGTATCTAGTGACTGGAATAGAAAGGACTAGAAACCGTGGGCCCTTTGGCGAATATACAGCTAGAGAGATGATGGATGTCTGGAGCAGAGAAGCATCTGTTAAACTAGTCACAGTTGACACCCTGTTCTAGCACATAATGTTTGACACTTACTCACAGGTTACTAAAATGATTATGTGCTCAAGAGTGAATCCATGCCGACAAACCAACCTTTCGTTGATGATGAAAAGGGAGCCTGGTATTTTAGAGAGTGATTCAAACTTAAATTCAGCTTTAAAGTTAGTATACTTTACATTAATGCAAACAAGAGAAATGAGACTCAACAAATTGATAGGCAACATTTTTTTGTTCTTTTTATGCCGGCAGCAATCAAATCAAATTAGATTTAATAAAAGCTGACAGTACAGTGTGATACAGACTGTCTAAGTGAACCATGATTTACCTTTCAAAAAACACTGTAATCCTATTTTAGTTAAGGCAAACAGGAATGCCAGAAAGTCTTGACATGTCAATGAAGCAAAAAGAAATATAATTGTCATATTTCCTTAAAAAAAGTAATTAATTTTTTAAAATTTTATTCTAGAGAGAGAGAGCACATGAACAGGGGAGAGTGACAGGTGGAGAGACAGACACACACACATACACACACACACACACACACACACACAGAAATAGAGAGAGAGAGAGAGAGAATCCTGGGAGGCTCCAACTCAGGGCCAAATCGGGGATTGATCCCATGACCCTGGGATCATGACCTGAGTCGAAATCTAGAGTCAGATGCTCAACTAACTAAACCACCCAGGGGCCCCAGTAATTAATTCTTCTTAAATATTGTCTTGTAGGGGTGTAAACAGGATTGCAACTTTGATTATAAGGGGACATCTTTTAACCACTAGCAGAAACAACTGAACATAGTAGATAGAACCCTGAGCCTCACTAGGACAAAGGGAGGTCAGGTTTTCAAGGGTAGGGGTGGGAGTAACAGCAGTACAGCCCCCTTAACTTTCTAGACAAGGATGAGTTCTGAGTTCAGGAGCCTGAAGCCCAACAAGATGGTAAGGTGTTCTGACAATAGGTCTAAGCCCAGGAGGATGACAGGGAAGATCTGTCACTTGCATGGTTTGTGTATGGGCCACCCTGGCAAGACTGTCCTCCTGAGCTCTTGTAACACATCTTAGGGAACAAATGCTTGGTGCTTAAACAGAATCAAAGATTTATAACGAGTCTCATTTAAAAAGCTTTAACAGGGCCGCCTGGGTGGCTCAGTCAGTTAAGTATCTGACTCTTGGTTTCAGCATAGGTCATGATCTCATGGTTTGTGAGTCTGAGCCCCACATTGGGCTCTTCACTGATGGTGTGGAGCCTGCTTGGGATTCTCTCTCTCTCCCTCTCTCTGTGCCTCCCCAGCTTCTGCTCTCTCTCAAAATAAATAAATAAACTTAAAAAAGTAAAATAAAAACAAAAAGCTGTTACAAATTAAAAATATATTCTTATTCAGCTAAAGAGTTGTACATTCAAACATTTCAGCATTTTTTCCTATTCTTGCCATTATTTAAATTGATGTGCTCAAAGTATGAGAAAATGGAGAGCTGAAGAGAGATTAGCAGCCTGTAAGAATGCCTAGATCATGTTTCTTTAACTCACACTTTTTCAATCGACTCAAATCAAGGCACATTTATTGTATTTCCAATAAATATTAGGGTGCAAACTGTGATTTTTGCTGTGGAGGAAGTTTTGGCTAGTAGAGGGAGAAATATAAATGTGGAACAATACAACACAGTGGCACAACGTGCTGTTTTGTTGGAGGTCTGCGCGTGGGAACAAGACCGTTTGGTGAGCTACATGGCTATTCCATGACTTTGCCACCAGTGAGAAACACCAGGGCAACTGGAAAGTGGTAAATTGTTCCCACATCTCATTTAGTACCTCTTTATTTTTTCTAGTGGCTCTCAACCTCGAAAACCCTCATTGTCCCCAACTGCACTCCTCTTTCAAGGTCTCCCACAGTTTCCGTCACACTTAGAACAAAGCCTAAACTCCTTTTTTTCCGGTTTATAAAGCCTGTGAGATCTAGCCTGGACTTTCTCAGGTTGTTTCAGTGATTCATTAGATTTCAGCCACACTGATCCTCTAACTCAACGCCTCTCAAACTTCAGTGTGCATATATAACACTTAGGGATCTTGCTAAAAATGGAGACTTTAGGGGGAACCTGGGTGGCTCAGTCAGTGAAGCGTCTGACTTCAGCTCAGGTCATGATCCCAGAGTTTGTGGGTTCGAGCCCCACATCAGGCTCTGTGCTGACAGCTCATATTTTGGAGCCTGTTTCAGATTCTGTGTCTCCCTCTCTCTGCCCGTCCCCCGCTCATGCTCTGTCTCTCTTTCTCTCTTTCTCAAAAATAAATACTTAAAAATTTTAAAAATTAAATATAATAAAAATGGAGACTTCTGTTCCGTAGGTCTAGGGAAGGTGACAAAATTCCTACATTTGCAAATAGTTTCCAAGGTGATGCTGATGGTGCTGGTCCTGGAAGCACAATTTGAGCAACAAAGTGCCAGAGGACTGGGGCTCATTCCAGATACTGGCAGGCTGCACTTAGCACCTTGAGTAGCAACTTTGTTCTCCCCTTAAAAACACAGTGCTTGTTGTTTCTACTAGGAACTTTACTCCCCAGATCTTTCTATGTCTAGCACCTTTTCTCATGCAGATATCGCTCAACAGTCAGCTCCCCAGAAGTCTTTATTAATCACCCTATCTAAAATGCCCATCTGATTACTGATCTGCAAGACAACCAACATTTTCCTATTTTACTTTCTTAATTATACTTGTCACTCTCTGAATTTTCTTTACTTATCTCTTCATTTCCTTATAAGTCTGCTGAGGCAACAGCATGGCCTGTAGTGTTCAGCCCAGAATCTTAGCATGTAAAACCATGCCTGATCCACAGGGCTGGCTGGCTTCATGGTGCAAAACCTGTGCAACTGCACTTGGCCTCCTTTCTGGTTTAACACTCCACTGTCACCAACTAGAAATTCATAATTTTCTCTTTGAGTTTGTGCTTTCTAACTGAAAGGCAATGGGACAATGGTGTGTACATGAGCAGAGGAAACACACTCCATATATATGTTCTCTTTTCTTTGCTGCCCCTTGTCATGTTGTGTTTGTGATGCCCCATGAGCACAGAATTCTGATGGACCTAAATGTGTGGATGTTCAATACGACTTAAAGTTATTACAAGGTAAATGTGTTACAGCCATGACTAAGTGGGAAGCTGAGAGCCCTAAGAGACCACGCTTTCCATTCAAGCCAGAACTTGCCGCAAAACCACAAAGAACGACGGTGTTCTGTGAGGTAAGAATTACCAAGGAACCCTATTATGTTCTTTCTTACTCATGTTATTTTCCTAGCCTATCAGTTATACAGAAAATGATGCATATAAGTAAAGGGAAAAAAAGGGAAATCCATAGTTCTTTTTCCATTCGGTCCTTCCTTCCTCAGGACAAAGGTGGAGAGTATTGGTAGAAGTGCACATATTAAGAAATGAAGTAAAAAACATTGTGTTAGTTTTGTACATCTACTTTTCAGTAAGAACAGAACGCGCATACACACGCATGAGCTGTGAAATATGAATGGTGTAACTTTAGTGAATCCAGATGCTAGTTAAATGTGCTTATATTTTCATTTAAAACTCATTTCACAATATAAAAAAATGGATGCAAAAAATTTAAAATTTGAATTTTTTTCTTACTTAGAACAATAAATTGCAAAAACAAAAAGAAAAAGCCATGATGCATCAAAAAAGAGATCACTAAAGAAAGAAAAGACTTTATATTTAATGGCAATTTTTCCTACTGCTTGCACAAGGGAGCCCACAATTTTATTTTCCACCGGGGCCCAAAGATTATGTAGCCTACCCCACTGACTCATAGAAGCCTTTGTTGACAGAGTAACATTGTTGTGCATTTACTATGAGCCTGACACTGCGCGAAAGCCCTTTACTTGGATGATCTCATTTCTTCCTAACAATAACCTTGTAAAATGGATGTCACTATTATTCTTTAATAGACTAAAAAACCAAGTTGTAGGAAGATTAAGTTATTTAGCCGCTATCTTAAAGCCTAGTAGTAAGGAAACTAGGGTGCAAACTAGGCATCAGATCTGTAGAATCCCAAAGCCCTGTCTCTTGGTGACTCTGATGCAATTCCTGCCGGAAGCCTGGCTCATTCCAGTCCTCCCGTGGGTTGTTGGGATTCTACCAGAGTGGGCTCAAGGTTCTATTGCAAACCAAATGAACCAAGACTGCTGAGCCATTTCTACCTCAATCTGAAGGACTCTCAGAAGGCTCTGGTGCTGTGTCCACACCTAGATTATTACAAGGATCCATGTAAATAATTCATGACTAAGTGCCACACACCAATTAAGCCCAGAATTTCCCAGGGTATTTCAGTATTTTTGTCTTGGGAGAATGGGGGAAACTTTCAACCTTATTTTGACATCTTATTTGGCCCTCCAAGATGAAGACCATTTGATTAGGGTCTTTTAAGCATTTCTGGTTATATTCTGGAGCACCAATAAACAATGTCTTTTAGCAGTTTTAATCTTCTTTGCCCAAATCTCACTGGCAAATATGAATGTATCTTTTATTCATGGTGTTGAATAAAAGCCTCTGCCTGGATATGCATGGTGTTTAAAATATTTTAAATAATGTTCACTATGGTAACAATATATTTGAAGTTTCTGTCATTTGGACATTAAAACGTTCAATTAGAGGATGAAATATAGTACCATACTCTTGAGCATTTAGTATTAATGAAAGGGGAAAAAATCAGCATATGATCGTATATCAAACATCGCTTGCTTTTATTTTAGTATTTGTGAGAGGATAGAATCTATTTATTTAACGTATATATGATTAAATGTATTTTACCATTATAGTTTTTAAATCAAATATTTACTTTTAGTATGCATTTTTTGATAAAAGTATTCATTACTATAAACCCATTTTGTGATCAGATCTGTCGTAATAGGTTTAGTAGGTATAATGGGGCCTAATCACAGGCACTTACCTTCACTCTATTTCAAGGTGCAGAGCTCCAGATAATTACATGGTAACACTCATACATCACGGGCTGTAAAATTTTCAAATACTTCTAATTTTGTTGGTATTAACATCCTCAAATATCTATATTCACTTTTTCCTTATTCAGTATAAAACCCATCATAGGTATACAATTTAGTAACAGAGCCATTTGGATAGCCTTTAATTTGGAGTCGGAATAGACTAAATCACTTAATTGTAAACTCTAACTTTTAAGTTTTACTTTTGTCTGTTAGAGAAGCCCGCTGCCTTTGCTCTTAATAGAAGCGCTTCAAAGCAATGACAAGAGAAAAACTGTTAATTCTCATAGGTTGTTTCCTTATTTGTAAGATGCAAGCACGTCGACTTGACTTCCAAGGGATTTTCCTTGTCTCTAATTCTAGGTTAATTTTTTCTCCTTCAATATGAACCAGACATTATCTCACCCTTCACTTTGCTTTGGCTATCAATATCACTTTTGGTCATTTAATTTGCTGAAAAATACAGTAATTTACCAAAACAAAAGTACCTACGTTCAGTATAACCCCATATCATTATTTAGGTAAATAAATATTTTTGTATTGTTTTGATATTTACCTCAATTCCTTACTTCCCTCTAGACAGGAATATCTTTATCGTGTGTGGTACTGTTTTTTAAAAATGTCAATCTCTATCTAGTTTTGTCATGAGATAGGAAATTTTTTCCCTGTCTCTTGATTAATTACATGATACAATTAATCTACATTAGATTACAATTAATTACATGATGTAATTAATCTACAAATTTTTGGTTATCTCAAGAGAAAAGAATAAAATTTTTGGTAATCCCAAGAGAAGTATAAGGCACTTTCATAGATAATATATTCTCAGGGGAAAAACAAAAGGTACATTATGACACCAGAAAAGTTTGTGTATGCCTGTGTGTGTGTGTGTGTGTGTGTGTGTGTGTGTGTTGGAGAGACAGGGAAAAAAAAAACAAAACACTAAGAAAGGGAGAGAATAAGGGAAAAATATGCAAAAAAAAAAAAAAACACTCTCTCAAAACTTTCCAAACTGAGATTCAAGATGTTGCAATATATCAGTGAATGCCCTTCCTCAGTCTCATAAAGTAAAACATGACATATACTTAGAAAAATAATCATGATAATTTCCATATTTCTCTAAATATTTAGTTGTTCTCAACCCCGGCTGCATATTAGACTCATCTGAAAAGCTTTCAAAATTTTTCTAAGCCTCACCTCAGATCAATTAAAATCAGATACAGGGCGTGACTGGACATTCCCAACTGTTTTAAAACCTCCCTTAGGGATTTTAATGTGCAGCCAGGGTTGAGAGCATTGATTTAGAGTAAACCCTATTATACAGTGCAGCAAGAAATATGTATTTAAATTTTAAGTGAGAGGGCCATTTTTTTAAAGAGTTTGAAGTCACCTTACAAAACTGATGATATATTCTGTCCATTCTTCAATTATGACCCAAACCAGAAATCAAAAGTACCTGAGACCATGCTGAGCGTGTGGGATTACGAGTCAGTGATCATAGAGCAGCCTTGAAAAGAGTGCGTGCCTTGATGTGCACTGGCCCTCTTTCCACCGTGGCCATCACTCCAGGTAAGCTCCGGAGAACCAAACCACCCTGCCTGGCACGGGCTCTTCTTTGAGCTCTCTCTCTCTCTCCTTTTTTTTTTTTTTTTTTCTGTTTGAAATGGCTAAATTGAGGTAAAAATGTAATATTCATGTGATACATTGAAGTTCCCTAGACTGGAAATTTTTATTTCTTTGCCAAAGGAAGCTAGAACAGTTTGCAGGCAAAAATATTAGAGTAAAAACTGCCTCCGTTTTTAAATCCCTCTTTTAGTTGGTTTCTTACCAGACCAAAGTGAAATGTGACCTGCAGCTTGGAGGTTGCTCCTAGAATTAATAATCTCCAGGTGTATTCAAAACCATTAATTGCCTCTGAAGGGAGCAAAAGGAGGCTTCCCGGAATCCTGCTATTGCAAGGGGAGATACTGAGCTCAGTGTTTGCTGCTTCAGTGGGTTTCTATGGCCAAGGTGTTCATGTTGCGCTTAAACTATGAAGCTTGAAAGGAATAACTTGGGCCGGGAACTTTGTTGTACCAGCATGAATGCACTGAAGGCCTTGTAAAGAAGGTTGTTTGAATTACATGTATGTTAAACAGTTTCAGAAGAACTGTTTCCACTTTCCGTTTTTGCACAATAAACCTTAAATTGCACTTTTGACTACTGAGCTGAGTCTTTCAACTTGCTTTTTTCCAAAATAATAAATCCCCCTAATGATGACTGTGCAGCACTGTCACACACTGACACAGTCTATTTCTTCAACCCCTATGTCATTAAAAGATGCAACTTACTTATTTATGATGATTAATAATAATGAAATATGTATGAAGAAATAAATTATACAAATGCTGCACTGTACATAATAGGGAGAGATACAAATGGCCAGATCCTGATTACCCGCACCCACTACAAACAACAGACAGTGGAACGTATCTCTCCAGCTGATTTTCCTCTGCGGTCAAAACTTAGGGAGCAGGATATGAGAAAGTTGGAAAGGTGTTTTGACAGGTTCAAATTCTTTTTTAATTGTGGATTTGTAAAACTCGACTTCTCCCCCACCTCGCTTTTACTGTTGCCTTCACATCACATTATCTGAGGCAGCCCAGAACACTCGAGTCAATGCCATCTGACGGGATGTGTCAAATCTTTTGTCTTAGCTGACACAGAAATATCATGTACCCTCCTAGTGCTTTTCCTAAATATCCATAACTTAACATTTAGGATGTGTGTGCTGAGCAGGGTAAGTGAAGGGGTGTGTTTCTTGGTACAAACAGTGTGGGTGGATGTGAAATGGGGTCAGATGGTCACCAGGTGATTGGTTCGGAGACGGATCATCACCTTGGCATGCTTACGCACACCTGTCATCATTCAGGTGTACCTGCCTCCTCCAGTTAGTATGTTTATTCTTAGGGAAAGGAATTAAGATATAAACAAGGCCGAGTCTCCTAATTTTCACATTTGATAAACAAACAGGATGTATATTTTAAAAAATACAAGTCATTGCTTCTACAGAATTTAAATAAGTTCATACCTTTGCTAGGGCTGAAATTCCATAGGCTGGTTGCTCAAGTTCATAGAAGGCTGTAAGCTTTCTCTTAACTATGTTTTGCAGTTGTTCAGACACAAACAGTGACCCCTTCACCCATGAGAGGATCCTGTCACCTTATTTTCAGAAGACCTGCTTTAAATTGACTGGTGAAATTCCCCATTTGGAAAAGCTAATAGAATCCGGAAATGCCCAGAACAAAAATAAGACTCTTACTTCAGTCTCCAACAGGGTAACGTGTTCAACCCGTAAGACCCTTGAGGAATAGTATGACCATTTCTAACCACATCACTGGCTGATCATGCCCTACAGGCTCATTGCTGTTTTTAGCTATTTTCAAAGCCTTTTGTCAAATTAATCTTTTCAGAGACGTTACACACACACACAACAGATGTTCTTACAGATAAATTATGTGACAGAGAGAGAAACATGACACTTTTAGGAGATAAATATTAAACCAAGTCAAAACAAAATATGGAGCTGACAATCCCTGTAGTAATTTCTGTGGTAATGGAAAGCCCTGATTATTTTGGATTCACTTTTGTCAGATGAAGTTCATAAAAAAAATCAGACAATTCACTATAAATGAAGTCAACTTATAACTGTATTTATTTGTGATTTTATTGATTATTGTCTGTCCCTGCATTAGAATGTAAACTCTTTGGGAACAGTTATGAGTCTCGCTTTATTCACTGGAGTTTACCAATACTTAGCACATAGTTATTTCTCAGAAAATTGAATTTAGCAAAAACATAAAAAAAGAGAAAAAAAACCTCTCCAAAAAGGAAAAGGGCATGTGAAACTTCTGTTTTACAGTATCAGTGGCTTATTTGAGAATTAGATCCACCAGTGTGTACTTCTAACACTTACCCTTTTATCTGTCATCCCAAAATAAAACTCGAATATGTTATGAAAATGTCCTATAATAGAATTAATAAGTATCCTGCATTTATCAGAAGGCAGCAGTATGTAAATAATCTATTTTTATTGTGATCTAATTCATAGCATTTTAAAGCTCTGGGAAGAAAGCTGAATGGCCCACTATTTTATGATTCATCTCAATTTAAACTTCTGAATTTTTCTGTTAATCTACCTTAATCATGTTATTACTTGATTAAACCTTTTTACCTAGCTCACATAAAATCTAAATCATAGAAAAAACAAATTTGAAAAATAGATGCCTTAAAATAAGAAAAGCCACCATTTGATAGTGGTTATTAAATTTATATTTGCATAAGTTTCATTTGGAATGATTGTCCAAAATATAGATGCTTAGGTTGCAGAGCCATTAGGACTGGACTGGGGACTTGGAATATATATTGTGCTTTAATTTTTTTTAATTATTTTTATTTTTTGAGAGAGAGAGAGAGAGGGCACGCAAAAGTGGCAGAGGGAGAGAGAGAGGGAGAGAGAGGGAGAGAGAGAATCTTAAGCAGGCTCCACACTCATGGCAGAGCCTGACAGAAGGCTTGATCTCACCACCCTGGGATCACGACCTGAGCTAAAATCCAGAGTCAGACACTCAATTGACTGAGCCACGCAGGCACCCAAGGGAATCTGTGTTTTTAACTAGTATCATACCTTGATCCCTAAGTATGAGAAAATGGCACTTACATATTAATTGTGGACACAAACAAAAATCAAGTAAACAAATGTATAAATTTAAGGATTTCAAATGGTGGTTAGTGCTCTGAGGAAAATCAAACTGAATGCTGTGGTCATCGGCCTGGAGGAGGGGACACACTTTGCACAGGGTGGCGACAGAGGAGTTTTACAGAGCCGGAGAGAAGAAAAATCCTTTTAAAGTCCTTAGGCCAGTTCCCTCCACAGAGCTTTCTCCTGCTGCCACTCTCTTGTCTAATTCAAATATTTGGATCATTTGGACTCTCCTTTTATTGTATGCCGTTTCGCTTGGATTTTTTAATATGCATGGTAATTTTTTAAGTTGAATACCATTTTCACACAAAATGGCAGAGGCTCTTGATGATTTTGTCTTTCTCAGCTAGGAAGATAAAATAGAGGCTTTATCTATCACCTTAATCCATTTAGTTGCTGAACAGAGTTGAGTCTGTGTGGAAGTTTTGGTAGCATGCCCTCAATCTTGGGTTTGCTTCAATTCTTTAGGCACAGTCTTCCAGGAATTCCAATGGAGAGCCTAGTGGTCTACCAGAGCTCCTTTCCTTACAGGTATTGGCCCTTAACCTTTGTCGCCTGCACCTCACAGACTGCCAACAACTCCACTCTGCTTTATAGAAAATTTCTGTATGGCCACTTAGCCTGTTGCCCTACACAACTTTAAATGCTGACAAATGCCTTGAGAGAAAAATGGCTATGTGTCAGGCTCAGTTCTCTTTCATCCCTTGTCTCTAGGATCTACGACTCTTAAGCCTTTCTACTACTGCAACACCACCAAAAGCTTCCCCAGTTTTCTTGCCTTCTCTGCTCAAAGAAGACTAGGTTCTCACACCTTTGCTCTGTGCCCAGGATCAGCTAATTCTTCTAGGGAAAGGTTGGCTGAATAGTGCAAATTCATTTTCCCCTTCTCTTTAGAATCCTGGCATTTCTAGTCTTTTGCCTGAGAGGTTCTTCGGTTCTGCCTTTAGAGAGATGTCTTCTGTATGATGGTAGGCTTGTTCTTGGCTGAAGCACTGATCTGCTGGAAAGTACTGCCATACACCCAGAAGGGGAAGTCTCCTGAGACATTATTTTTATTAGTTATTTACTGTCGTGTAACAAAATTACATGAAAACTTTAGTGATTGAAGAAAAAAATAAGCATTCGTTATGCCACAGTTTCTGTGCATCAGAAATTCTGTGGGTTAGGAGCAATATAGCTGGGTGGTTCTGGCTCAGAGTCTCTCATAGGACTGCAGTCAAGATGTCGGCCTGGGCTGGAGGCTGGGCTTCCAAGATGACTCATCTCCATGACTGGCAAGCAGGTGCTGACTACTGTCAGGGGGCTTCTGTCCATTTTCACATAGGGCTGCTTGAGTGTCCTCATGACATGGCAGCTGGCTTCCACCATAATGAGTGAACCAAGAATGAGCAAAATGTACATGGTAATATTTTCTATGACATAGTCACATTCTTTTCTTTCTGCAATATCCCATAGGTTACACAGATCAACCCTATTAAATTGTGGAAGGGGGTACACACGGAATAAACCCCAGGAGACAAGAATCATTATCAGTAGGGACTATCTTGGAGACTGGCTCCAATGATATTTAAAAGAAAATTCCACATTTATTTAAGAATTTGTTTTGCTGCAGTAATAAATCATTCCAAAATAACCACAAAGTTTTGCCTGTGTGGGTTGGTTGCAAATTTTGCCACTGTCTTTTCATGCACCATCCTTATTCAAGGACCCAGACTGAAAGAGCAACCCCCAGCTGTGGTACGCTTTTTTTTTTTTTTTAAGTAGGCTCCACAGTCAATGTGGGGCTTGAACTCTCACAACCCTGAGATCAAGAGTTGCATGCTCTACCGACTGAGCCAGCCAGGTGCCCTGACATACTGTTTGTTCTTTTGACAGAGGAAAAGGAGAGCAAGAACCTTAACACACAGTGGCTCTTCAATCACTGTGGCATACAGAACTACTGCTCGCTTCATTGGCCAAAGCAAATCATATGGCCATCTCAAATAACAATGAGATAAAAAGCTTTCAGACAAAACAAAACAAAACAAAACAAAACAAAACACAAATAACAAATAACAATGAGGCAGGGAAGAAGAGTCCCCTGATACGAAGGCATTATCTCATGGCAATGGTGCGGATATCTAAGGGAAATGGAGAATGAATAATTAAAAACAATAATAAAATTTACCACAATGAGTACATACATAACAATTCATATAGTAATCAATTTCATTGAGAAATAGCAGTCCAGGGGCGCGGGTGGCTCTGTCGGGTGAGTGTCCAACCCTTGATTTCAGCTCAGGTCATGATCTCACAGTCGTGACATACAGCCCCATCTTGGGTTCTGTGCTGAGCATGCAGCCTGCTTGGGATTCTCTTACTCATCTCTCTGACTCTCTCCCACTCTTTAAGGAAGTAAGTAAATAAACAAACAAATAAACATTACAAAAAGGAAATAGTAATCCAGTTGCCATGTGTATAGTCCTACTTATAACATTAGCCTTAGTCCTGAAGAAAAGTAAATGGTCAAATGATTTCTACTGTTTTAGGTTTTCTCATTCTTCTCATTTTTAGTCATGTTTCAGTGGAATACTTTGGACAGTGTAATGATTACCAATCCGCAATTCCATTCTTTATTCTACTTCATAAATGTAGTATGAATCTGATCCAATTGTAAAGTAATCAAATGACATTCTAAAAAAACTAGGTGGAGAAACAAACTCAAAACAATCTAGAATGTCTTAAACAATTTCTGAAAACATTAAGTATCGATCGTGGGAAAAAGCTGGAGCCAAACTTCATAATTTTTTAACTTACTATTGTCCTAATAATTCAACATTACCAGCAAATGAAATTAATCTTATAGTAATTACCTTTAGGCCTAACATGTATAATACGTCCATTCTCTGAAATAATATAACAAAATGATTATGGATAAGAGTCTATCTAGAAATTTTATTTTTAGCATCCAAACTAGATATTCACAGTTTCTATTGTGCCTGGAAACAAGCTGACAATCATATTTTAAGACCATGTATTCTTTAAAAAAAATTTTTTTTTAATGTTTATTTATTTTTGAGAGAGACAGAGACAGAATATGAGTGGATTAGGGGGCAGAGAGGGAGGGAGACACAGAATCTGAAGCAGGCTCCAGGCTCTGAGCTTTCGGCACAGAGCCCGATGCAGGGCTCGAACTCAGGAGCTGTGAGATCATGACCTCAGCAGAAGTCGGCCGCTCACCTGACTGAGCCACCCAGGTGCCCCTAAGACCATGTATTCTGATCTGGGGTTGCAAAATATGGCGACCATAAGCGTATGTGCCTCAAAAGAGAATAGATTCTTATTAAGCCTTACACAAAACATAAAATAATACTGGTGTCTAATACCCCTTTTCAGACATATAGTTCTACTTTCCTTGTTTAGGTGTGCCAATTAAAATCTCTTCAAGAGCTGAGGTGGTCTTGTGAGTACTGGAGGAATTCTACACTAGCCTTGGAATGAAGCTAAAGAAAAATTAGAAATTTCACAACCACATGGAATAGAATGAATTATCACTTGATAAGGCAAAATTTAACTGTGCTAGCCCACAGCTATGTGGTTTAGTTCAGCTACCATTAATAATGTTAACTGTGATCATATTGCTGGGTTCTAATGAGGTCTCTCTCAGCCAGGTGAGAAATTGTTTTCACCATACAACCTGTCAAAATGGTAATTTATTAATCATTTCACCAAAATTTCAACATCAATTTTTTTAGCGTGCAAAAAAATAAACACGTCATCTAATCACATAAACCCTCCCCACCCCATATCTGGACACTGAAGTTCATGTAGCTTTCTACCACTAATAGTACTTGTGCCCGGAGGTACAACCTTAGACACATCACTTTCCCACCAGGAACTGTAAGTTCTTCAGCACATCCTAACATTCTGTCTTGAAAATTCGATTTTAAAGGAATGTGGAATGAATTTTCTTCATCTCATTCTGTACATGTAATATGCAAATTAAGTTTTGGTAAATAACAATTTCCCATTGACTTATGTCATAGCTTCACACATAATTGCAGTTTAATCAGCAGGGACACCTTACATGGAAGGTTTAGATTTTTTGCCCACTACACTTTGTTGAGAAGATTGGTCTGCCATGTAACAGGAGAGCTACTATTTAAAGAAATCCATTTTTGGCGGGGGGGAAACCCTTGGAACACAAGCTGTCACCCTCTGGTTCACCACTTTTACGTGTATGAACTTCCATATGTCTTGCTTTCTTACAAAAAGAGACACCTCTAGTTAGTTTTAAATACAAAACAAAATGCTTAGCTGTCTTTAATAACTGCTCTTATTAAACCAAAATAATTTTCTACTACGCAAATGTTTAGTGTTAGTTAAAAAGTAATGAAGGGCTGTTCTATAAGAAAAGCATTATAATTAATCTTTCCTTTAACAAAAGTTAAATTAATAACCATAATTAATACACAGCACATTTTGTCTGCTTTCTTATAAAAAATGGACATCCATATCCTCTTATTGTTTTTGATGAGATGAGCTAAGGAGTTTCTCCAGAGGATTAGTTTGCCCAATGTGCTTTTACATGATAAAAAAAAAAAAATAAAAAGGAAAAACTTCACAGTAGAGAGCACTTTTAAAATATGTATTAGCAGTATTCTCAAAATATTCTGTAAGTCACTATGGGAGCATTTCCTTCAAGTTTCTGTGCATAAATCACTTTGCATGCTCTCCAAATATCAGAGGAAGAGATGTCAGCAAATAGCTTCCCAAATACAAGATATTTTTGTAGTTAAATATTTCATTTCTGCATGAGTGGCCATGAACGTCTATGGATTTACTGGGCATTTGTAGTCTATGTGGCACAATAATAGGCATGTAAAATTGGAAATTATCTTATTCAGATAAAAGATATGAGAGTAATATGAGAATTATCAACAAGTTTAAAATACTTTATGTTCATTTTTATTACATTCAGAAGTACTCTACAGTAAATGTCTCTAATATAAATTTTCTTTCTTCTTGTAAACTCAAAGAACACAGGGCTATGTTTCATTACAAGCATCAATAAAGGTTGATATATTGATGTTTTTCATTTAAAAAATCTTTTACAACTATACTTCCTCAGGAATCTGGTTCATATTCAAACTTTCCCTCTCTTTTCCCATAGTTAATTATTAATTTTTCAATTATTACTATTTAACAAACATGTATATTATGCTCACCTTGTCCTAAGGACTGCATATATGCTAATTCATTTGATCCTCATGACAATTCTGTAAGGTAGTTACTCTCATTTTCAGCTTATAACGGTGAAACTGGGATGCACAGTGATTCAGTGACTTGCCCCAGGTCACACAGTTAACAAATGGTGTACCTGGACTATGAATCTCAGCAGTCAGGCCAAGAGCCCATGGCCTAACTATTTATAATGTGCTGTCGCTCCAGTGATGACCTCAGTTAGGTTGCAAACCTGGAAACTGATGGTTTCATTTCTTACTGGTTGTTGTATCTGCATCACGATATCTACTGAACCCTTAAAACACATGAGAGAACAGGTGGTCCATGATGAATTCTCAATTTCAAGAACAAGTATTCCCACTTCTGGGTGGTCAGAGAGCCTGCCTGGCAAGAATACACCTTCCTGTAAAGCCACTGGAAAGTATCAAGCTTGCCTGGTACACAGGAACCACAAGCTATTGTAGCACAAACTAAAAGCAAAGCTCTATTTCCTTTTTCCACACAAGGAATGCTAGTTTCCCCTAGAAGGGAACCACAGCTAAAAATTATACTTTACTCCTACCCAAAGGTTTTTTATCTTGATTATCCTATAAATAGCAGCAGGTAGTAGTATTTTCATTTTATGGAAGGAAAAATTGAGACAAGGTGAGATCTTATTACAGAAAGGTTACTCAGTTAATTGGTAGGAGAGGTTTTCAGTGACCTATAAAGCACTTAAAATGAGAAGTAAAATAGCCCTTAGTTCCTGTAGTACTCTGGAAGCATTTAAAGCCAGACTTTCTCCTATCTATATTTGTGACTATTTTCATCTACTTAGGAGACTTTTATTTCACCAGCATTATGTTTAGGAATTAAAAGTAGAGGTTACGTGGTGTGGCTTCTGGATACCAAGAATATTCCCCCAGCCCCTGAAGGCTCCTCCCTCGGTTTTCTAATATTTATAATTTAAGATTCTATCACTAAAAATTCAGGCTTATGGCTAGTAGGTGGGGAGCAGGGTGTGAAGGGAGACATAATATGGTAATACTAAATATTATTCAAAACTTACACTTGTGTAGATCTCTGCAACGTGATTTTTAAAGGGAGAAAACTGAGTTAGCAGGAAGTCACTAGGAACCCCAAAGGAAGTTTGCTCTGAAGAGAAACAGAAGTGAAAACGAGAGAGAGCCCAGAAGGCAGTATTGAAGAACCCAAAGAGAAACTGCCTCGCTTTTGTTCTATGTAAAAGACAATCACAGCGTAAGCAGGCAAAATCTAATTGACCTTTATTAATTGAGAAAGAATAGTCACAGTAATTTTAACTATACAAACCAATTTGTTTAGTATTAGAATATTAAATGCAGAAATGGAAGATCAATCATTAAAACTATAAATAAGCTTACGTAGTTGAATACAGGTGCAAATCAAACCCCAGGCCAGTTGCTTCTAAAATAGACTGAACACATTATGCCAAACACTGTGAGCAGACAAACCAAGGCAAGTACTGCTGAAACACAAAGGAGGCTCCAAAGTGCTTCCATTGCTAAAACATAAAGTACTACCTAGAGCAAGCCTGGAGTCCTGCTACGGCTCTGCTGGGGAAGAGAGTCTAGATGTGGGATAAAATTGTCTGCAAAAAATTTTTCTTTTGCCTAATTCTTGAAGGCAAAGAATTAAATGATAGAATATGTGTGGTGTGGACTAAATAGAAGGAGCCTTGGATTTTAAATTCATTCTGCAAGGGTAGAGAGTGATTTTTCTGGTGCAGTAGTCTCCTGGAATTGCGCTTAGCCATCCAGGAAAATCAGCAACCATAATCATTCCAAAGCTATCGAGTAACAGTCCTGGCAGAGGACAAAAAGGTATATTTACCTGTTGCAAGAAACTTTAAAGGTGGGATATTTGTCTATGTGTCACATATTAATCATATTTGACTGTCAAGAACTGTGAAGAATCTGGCGTACCTGGGTGGCTCAGTTGGTTGAGCCTCTGACTTTGGCTCGCATCATGATCTGGCAGTTCATGAGTTCAAGTCCCACTTCATGCTAGCTGCTTTCAGTCTGTCAGTGCAGAGCCTGCTTCAGATCCTCTTTCCCCCTCTCTCTGTCCCTCCCCACTTGCACTCTCCCCAAAATAAATATTTTTTAAAAAGAAAGAATAAAAAAAAAAAAGAACTGTGAAGTGTCTGAAATTTACCCTACTGGCACTTAAACAAGTTAGCCTGCCACAGGTTCATAGATCCTAGGAGAAGACAGGAGGCTCCTGGGTCAGAGACAAAGAACCATTGATTAGAAGTAGCCAGAGCATCAGCATTTGTGCCAGCTCCCCCAGCCTCAATTCCTCAGAGCAATGTAAAGAGGGCCAGGTGATGCCTAAACACACAGTGGGCTGTTACAGGAGGGGAACCCCAAGCTTATGGAACCCCAAAGTTTTATAATGGACAGTAAGCCTGCCTGACTTTGCCAATAAAGGAGACACTATCTTTTACATTTAAATGCTGTCTGCCATATAAACCTGTTTGAAAAGGTAGTGTAGAACAAAGGTAATCAGTGCCTCTGGTCATAAGACACAGGCAGAAACAGAGATCCAAAGAGAATTGTCCCTAGTAAAAGGAGATAGCTTGTTCTCTTTTCTATTTAGACTTCCTAATCTTTCAGTAATATTTATTCAGATTTTTCTTTGATTCAAAAATATGAGGCCATAGAAGAGAAAAATCAATCAGTAAGGAACTTCCAACAATAAAAATGCAGACGCACTGGACCTTATGATTCTACCCCAATCTAGTTCACCTCCATTGTGGAGCAGGATGTTTTTGAAGTGGGATGTTTTCGGTAAAAGTGATGCTACTCCCAGCTCCTGAGCTGGTCTAAGACTAAGATAAATCAATTAGCAAAATCCATTTCCCTTGCATTGTGATTGGTTTTCATAACCTACCTTTTGAAGTTAATCAGTATACAAGGCATTCTCACAGAAACAGAGATTCAGCTGGGGAGAAGAAGGGTAGGATGACTCACTAAATCTTTTTTATGGTTTAAGCAAGTTTAAATTTACAATGCAACTAGAAGCATCCTATCAATACAACATGATTCAATAAACCAAGGATGGGAAGAAAAGATGATTGTTAGTTTCATTGCTTATTTTTCAAGTTGCCTCTTTTTCTTTCAGAAAGGATTAAAGCAAATGACAGCATGAGTACACATTTCAAACAAGTGGTCCTGGAAACTGATGAGTTACCTCTCACAAAAGAAAAAAAGATTTACACATCAAAATAGTTAATTTATAGTTATCCCCCTGAGAAAAACTTTAGAGATTTTCAGGAACAGAAAATAAATCTCCATTCCTTTAAATTTAATTCTAAACCCATATTCCCTTCCACGAGAGGCACACTACACCCATTTTGGTCATTTTGTCTAACATATGAAGGATTTGACAAAGATGCACTCTGGCCATTTTCCCGTACCTCTAGATAATCCCTCAAATCCAAGGCAAAGGATATGCCATGTTGGAATTTAATATATGAATATTCTTTGTTTTTATATTCGAAAAGAATATCATTCCAGCATTCCTTCTTTTTACATGATGGAATTTTTAAGTTAAATTCTTGGTATTGAAAAGATCTTTAGGCAGCTCAGAAGCAGTTTCCATATTATTAGAAGGATTAGGCAGATCCCAGATACAAGAACAATGTGTTCAGTTTAAATTCAAGGGACACAAGTGTCCCTATAATTGCTTACAGGAAAGGAGATGCAGTCCATGACCACAAATCCAAAGATCTAGTAATATGAGTATAAATAACATTAATTCCAGGGTGGATCCTACCACATTCCTCTACAGGCCATGCAGTAACTGAACTACAAGCATGTTAATTATTTACTTACAGCTGCTTAACAGTCGGCATAATTACATGAAAGTTTTCTTTTTTCCTTCATCTCTAGAATAACAATGTTTTCAAGAATTTAAAAGATGAGTGTGAGCAACTGAAGCCCAGCACCAGGATTTCTCGGACTTCAGTCTCTGAAGAAATTTGTTACTAAGAATGATAGACGCAGGAGTTTCAAAAACTGATCTTCTGTCCCCTGAGCTCCAGAAATCACGTTCTAATATCAGAAACCATCAGAAAAATTTAAAGCCTCCCAGATCCAGTATCTTAGGATAATAAGCATTTATGCCATTTGCCATTTTAAAATAAGGCAATACCTATAAGGTATTTAAAACAGTACCAGGCACATAAAATACTAGTCAATAATATTAACTATCATTATTATTACTGGAACAGTAATACATTGGAACAGATATGTGATCTTTAAGTTAATCACACTTTTTGAATGGATTTTTATTAAAATTGAACTCTAATGACACTATTTTTAGCTCCCTATTCATCTTAAACTTTTATTACTTGATATACTATTTATAGGTTCTTTCCTTCAATGTGTATATAATTTTAAATGGCATTTTAAAATAGAGTCAAGTTTATAATATAGTGCTAAATAAATGCTCAAAATATTAGTTTGTGTATATGGCAAGATGAGATTTTCATTCTTCTGTCCATTTTCCTCCTTTGACTTTCCCACCACTGATAAATCAGTAGACAGTGTTATGTGTTAACCTAAATATAGGCTGTGAGAGGTGGTCACTATTAGTAAGAAAGCTCTTTAAATGCTTTACAGTTACTTCTCTTGGATAACTGGAAAGACTTACATGTCCCTCTGCAAGGAATAAAAGAATATACTGCAGTGGTGCCTGGGTGGCTCAGTTGGTTAAGAGTCCAACTCTTGATTTCAGCTCAGGTCATGATCTTGTGGTTCATGGTTTGAGCCTCATGTTGGGGGGTTGACAGTGTAGAGCCTGATTGGGATTCTCTCTCTCTCCCTCTCTCTCTGCCCTTTCCCAACACATTGCTCACACATGCTCCCTCTCTCACTCTCTCTCTCAAAATAAGTAAATAAATAAACCTAAAAAAAAAATCTACTGCAGCCATCCCAGCATGTGAATAATGCCCACAACCTTCAACTAGATAGAGTTAGGACTTAGGGGTAAGGGCAGAGGACCAGAGAAGATCAAATGCAATACTAGGGAGAGCAAGAAGAAGGAAGGACACCAGAAAGCAAATGGGCTTCAGATGCCTATCCAAGGTTCACCGTATAAGAACCACAAAGTGACTTGATAGGGCAAATGATGGAACATTTTGTAATATTCATTGGACTGTGTATTCATAGCCAGATTATTTTCTTTTCATTGCACTGCACCTACACATTCTTCTAGATATTATGCACATAACTGAGGCTTAACAACCATAAAAAGTCATTGTTTCAAAAGCTGAAATTGATTCTTTTTGCCAGTAGTTTCTCTGATCCTAGAAATGAGAAAGCAGCCATTTTCTCCCTGTAAGAGTTGTGTGTTTTTTTCCTAATGACAGGGATACATTTCATTTTGTTAAATTATCAAATAATTGCAAAATAACAATAATTGTTTCTTCTTGCAAATGAAGCTCACAGAGAGATCAAGTTCTTCCAAAACTGAATTAATTATTCCTGCTTTCCACTGAGTACAGCAACTAAATAGATTATCCTTAGATGGCTATTTCATGTACTGTATTTATTCTACAAAAGCAAAACTGGGAAGGAAACAATTTACCAGAATCAAACACTGTTCTCTTCATCTTTACTTTCCTTGTTGGCTGTAGCATTCACAATGTAATGGTTATATTGTCAAGATTCCACTAGATTGTAATTCATTTTCCCCCTGTTACCCAAGAGCCTAAAAGCAAATTCCCAACAATACATTAAGAGGCATAAAACAATTCTTGAAAAAAGAATTAGATTAGATATGAAGCAATCCAGGAAAAGTTGGAGATGGGGAATTACACTTATCAAGTTGCACATAAAGAAATGTCATTTGTGAGATCTCTAAGGAATCTGTGGTGGCTGTTTGATACACTGTGCCTAGGATTTGTCAGGTTGCAGCACAGCTCTTGGATTCAAAGAAACAAGTGTTCACTTATCTTGTAATGCTGGTCCCAAGATGGACCAATCTGTCCACCAGTGTTTATCCTTCTTTCAAGGTAACTTCTCTAAGTCGGTTTTTCCCGAATAAAAGCTGATGCTCAGCTGCTATATTTCTTCATGTGTGTGCGTGCATGTGTGTGTGTGTGTGTGTGTGTGTGTTCAACTGAGTTCTTGGCTCATGAATATGCCTCACCTTTTTCCTAGGCTTTTCCACAAACTTATTGATGAATAATGAAGTAAGCCATAATTAAATTTGCATTGTCTGGATAAGAGGCATCCAGATAATTCAGATAATTGAAATCTACTCATAATCCTTAACCCTCATGCTGTCTTTCCTTGATCCTGACCCTAGAATGTGCTAAAAAGTAGTAAAGTCGGTTTCATCTCCTCATTGTTTTAAGCCTGTCTGCTTTGTAGCAAAGCCTCTGACAAGCAGTGAAATCATCTAAGAGGTAAAAAGCTTAAGAGAAGAGGAAGAAATGCCAGTAATGTCTAAAAAAGGAGGCTTTAAAAAATTAAAAAGTTTTCTGTAATTTAAGCTTTTTGCTACCAGGCAAGGGCCTCACTTTGTTTAGGTGTCTATATCCTTTATAATGTTCACATACGACTTTTTTGGGAAGGAACCATGAAAGTACTGGAATACCAATCTAAAGGAATACAAATCTCAAAAGTCCTCCTTTCAAAGTTTTCCTTTTACCTTTTGACTTCCGTTTTTTGTTCTCTTTTATCATACTTCAGTCTTTAAAGAAAAGGGGTGGGGCAATCAATCAGTAATCTCAAAATGGTACACTGCCATTTACTTGGATGCTAAAACATTTCCAAATACCTTCCACTCTAATAATGGAATGAGACAATTACAGTTTTAAGAGTTCTATAACTCTCATTGCTCTAGCGGTTTTCCAAATATTTTCATTATGTGATAGAAAATGGCTTTCTGCTCAGTATACCAGATAAATCTGACCATGAAGTTACTTACAGGGTAACTGAAAGGTGTTGGTCTGTGCTTTTATTGCTCTATTTATAGAATTATGGCTAACCTAACATTACCTTATAACTCATGAATAGATTATACAGTCTTATATTTCTTAAAACCTGAATTCTTGACCGTGTGAGAAATTAAACTATTCTACAGTTTAACGATTTGGTTTTACAATAATCTCACTTTAAAGAAAGAAAATGTTTACACTCAATGGCTGCCCCAACCATAGACAATTATCTCTCCTGTGTAAAATCTAATCACAACCTTATAATTTTAAAAAGTCTGAGCTAGGGGTCCCCAGATCTATACCCTTTCAAAGTCGGGGTGCAACTTTCTCCCTCTTTGTACTGCTATTATTCAGGGAGTGCCCCATGGCCAGATGGTAGATACAAGATGACTTCTGTATTAAAAAAAAAAAAGTTCCTTCTTATAGATCACTAATTACAAACACATTTCAGTTGTTCTGTGAGTTAAAAAAATCAGCCAAGAATTATTTGAACTGAAAGACATTGCTTCTAGTTGATGCCAACTTAATAAAGAATTAAGAGTGGGGAACCTGGGTAGCTCAATAGGTTAAGCGACCAACTCTGGGCACAGGTCATGATCCCAAGGTCATGGAATACAGCCCTGCATCAGGCTGCATACAGACAGCATGGGATTCTCTCTGTCCCCCTTTCTATGCTTGGGATTCTCTCTCCCTCTCTCTCTCTGTGCCTCCTCCTCCCTCTCTCTCCCTGTCTGTCTCTCTCTCTCTCTCAAAATAAATAAATGAAGTTAAAAAAAAAAAGAATTAAGGGAAGGGGGACCTGGCTGGCTCAGTCAGTAGAGTATACAACTCTTGATCTCAGGGTTGTAAGCTCGAGCCCCACGTTGGGTGTGGAGATTACTTAAAAATAAAATATTTAAATAAATAAAAAAAGAGTTAAGGAAAAAGGAGATGATAGAATGAGTTCAAAATCTGGCTCAGCCACTTATAATTTCTATGATCCAGACAAATAACTTTCTCTATATATACCAAGCATATCCTACTTTGCAGAGTTATTCCAATGATTAAACAAGATCACGTGTGAAAAAGTTTTAGCAGATGGTTTTTATGTACCAAGTGGCTTTTTTTTTCCTAGGGTCCACTAGCCCAACTAGTGCAGTTGGGCTGGAGTCATGGCAAGTCACTCACTAATTAGTATAGTACAACATAGTGTTTTTCAAATCCCCAGGAATACACACAGCCTCCAAGGAGTAGGAGGCATGAATCATTTTAAAAGATTGATGTCCAGATCCATTATTTCTCTATGCACTCTCTTCTAAACTTGACCTGTTTAAGAATACTCCTATGTATGGTGAAGATAGCAAGGGTCTTTTTCTTACAATTCTTTTTGGATTAATTCCTCCAAGTTGACAAAAAAAGAAAAAAGAAAAAGAAAAAAAAAATCCTTCCTTTCACCTATCACAAATTTGTTATGTTGCATTATTTGATAGTTAAATGCTCTGGGTGTCAAAGGGACAAGTTGAAAAATTGTCACACAGACTGTCCTTTATTTAAGATACCATAACAGCCCCATCAATCCTACTAAAAAGGTGCATTTCCGATACAAATTTACTTGTTACAGTTAATGATAAGTTATCAAAATCTGTAATATATTTTTTGGTGATTTAATCAGTTTACTACCAATAATAACAACTCAATCAAAAGGAATCTTTACCACTCAGAGCTTTACGGCTATAAGAAATTATTTAAAATTCAATTTTAATTTATATTCATATTTTTGATGCACAGAGTATGAGAGGGTGATCAATAAAAGACTTTCAAGCATGAAAAATGTTATATTATGATAACATTCTGGGGAAGTAATATAATAAAAGTACAATTGCGAGCAAAAAAGAAAGAAGTGTTCATGAATTTTTAAAATCAATGGTTCTGGGCACCGTATCACCATGGCATTTAGAGTCCCTTGGAAACTTTTAAAACAGTGATCTAACAGTTACATTTTTAAATGCTAATATTTACAATATGTGGGAAATTACATCCTTTTCAGTCACTTATTATTAAAAATGTATAAGATGGCACATAGCTAAAAATAATCTCCCAGTATACATAAGCAATGCAAGCTGGTCAGCAGACCCTTGACGCAGAGGTTAAGAGCATGGACTTTCAAATCAGAGAGAACTGGCTTTGAAGCCAGTCTCGGCCGCTTGGTTTTTAGTGAAGCATATTCAACTAAACCTTCTCTGAGCCACAGTTTTCTTCTCTTGGAGCTGGAAAAAAAGAACGGAGACAAAACCTGATCGAATTTAAGAACGTAATATATTTAAAGTGCTTAGCACTGTGCCTGGCATTAGGCAGCTACCATCATTATCACCATTATAACTGCATGTGAGGAAGACAGAGATAAAGAGCCCTCAGGGCAAAAAGAAATGAGGAAGATTCAAAAGGTAAATGTAGGATTTAAGTCAACATTTCTCCAAAGAAAAAATGATCTACAAATGGCCAGCCAGCACATGAAAAGATGCTTAACATCACTAGCCACTAGGGAAATGAAAATCAATACCACGATGAGATACGATTCGCATCCACTAGAATGACTAGAATTAAAAACAAATTAAAATGAAAGAAAAGATAAGTGTTAGAGAAAATACGGAGAAGTTGGAAATCCCTCATACACTGTTGTTGCAAATATAACATGGAGACGCCATTGTGGAAAACAATTCGGCAGTCTCTCAAAAAGTTAAACATAGAGTAACCAGGGCGCCTGGGTGGCTCAGTCAGTTAAGCGTCCAACTCTTGATTCTGGCTCAGGTCATGATCTCGCAGACTGTGAGTTGGAGCCCTGCATCGTGCTCTGTGCTGAGCCTGCTTGGGATTCTCTCTCTTCACCTCTGACCCTCCCCCACTTGTGCACCCACACCTCTCTCTCAAAATAAATAAATAAACTTTAAAAAACCCACAGAATTACCATATGATCTAACAATACCACCCTTAGATATACATCCAAATGAATTAAAAACAGGTACTCAGACAAATTCCTGTACACAGTCAAAAAAGCACTACTCACAGCATCTAAAGGTAGCAACAACCGTAATATCCATCAATAGACAAATGGATAAACAAACTGTGGTATAACCAAATAATGGGATATTATTCAGCCATAAGAAGGAATTAAGTACTGATATATGCTACACCATGGAAAAAGGTGGAGAACATTATGCTAAGTGAAAGAAATCAGACACAGAAGGTCACATATTATATGACTTCCTTAATATGAAATATCCAGAATAGATAAGTCCAGACAGACGGAACATGGAATAGTGGGTTCCAGGGTTTTGAGGGACAATGAATAGCATATGACTGCTCAATGGCTACAGGGTCTCCCTTGAGAGTGATGAAAATGTTTTGGAACTAGATAGAAGAAATGGTCGCACAACACTGTGAGCATATTGAACACCATGCAGATTTGAAACACTGTCTCTTCTATGTTGTATGTTTTATGGCAACAACTCTTCAATTATGATAATGAAGAAGATCACTTGTCTCCAGTGTTTCCATCCGGAGTCCAGGTTATACAGCAGCAAAGCCAAACCTCTCCCACTCTTAAAAACACCCGGTATGAGGAGCATCCTTGAGGCTTTGGTGGCCAAAGCACAGCTGCCATCTCCATCCTTGAAGCCACCCTGCAGAGAGGATGAAAGATGATGGTACTTCCACGATCAAAGGTTTAACCTTCCCCCCATATTGTAAACAGTCATGCACCTGCACCAAACCCATCTTGAGGATTGTAAAGGGGCCAGTCTACCTTTTAAGAGGCAGATGGCATTCTTCCCTCAAAAACCACCTCTTGGGTCACAGGAAGAGCTGACAGAAAGGGAAGAGGCCAAGGGGGAGGGGGTTGAGGAGCACAGGACTTTTTCCAGAAGACATGGCTTAGAAGTATAATAAAAGGAGACAGGGAACAAGGATACAAATAACTGGGTGCTTTAGTTACCGGATGCAGCTTGCTGTGGAAGCTGACCCCTCTGTGGAGATTCCTGCACGCAGACTCCTGCTTCTCCACTGGCTATCTAGGTAACTTGAGGCAGGTTGCTTAATCTAGGTAAGGTTCAATTTCCTCACATGTATAAAATAAGGATGATGAGAAAATCTGCTCCCAAAGCATTTTATATGAGAATAAAATGAGATAATGCAATTTTCCTACAAGTTTGCCTGATGCCAACAATCACCTGTGGTGTTTTGTAAATAACACATTCCTGGGCCCTCAAAACAGACATGAATCATAGGGCTCAGGGGAATGGCCTGCGAACTGTATTTTGAATGCCCTCCTCAGATGAACTTCCTCAGAATTTCTTATAATCTAGCTAGAATGGGAAATAGCACACCTCCTAGGTTATGAGCATTCAACACTGTTAGCTATCATGAGTATTTGAGATGATTATTTTGGTGGTTAAGGCTACCTTTTATATTAGGCTTCCAGGAAGTCAAAATCATTAATCAAAAATGACAACGTTTCCATATTATACCAAACAATCAACTTGACCATTTTTCCCCATCAATAGACTAAAATTAAGAGCAAAAATTAATAACAACGTAAGCTTCTGAAAAAGCTTAATAACAATGCAAGCTTCTGAAAAAGATGACTGCACTGTCAGCAATTAAAATAGCCATTTGAGGGCTGTTTCCCATTTGGCAATAGGGGATGAGGTAGAAATTGTAACAGATGAAAAATCTCTACCAGCTTCCTAATTAGATTTCTCATGAGTCAATGATTATTTAAGTACCTTCGAAAAATAGTAATCCATTGATCTGAGTGTATGCTTATGGCTTACCTGATTGAAAGAGAGCCAAATGTTCCAATTAGATCCAGTTCATCTTACTACAATGGCTTTTCAACTTTTGATTATGGTACAGAGTAACGAATACGTTTTACACTGATGTTAAGACAGATATCTGAAATAATACTTAACCTCATGTGCCCTTATGACGTGTCATGTATTTGGATAATTATTCTATGTTCCTTTTTTTTTCCTTCTTTAATGCTGGCTAGTTGCAATTCACTAATTTCTTTGACAACCACTAGTTTATCCCAAACCACTAATGGCTAGCAACCTAACATTTGAGAGGTATTGACCTATAACATACACACCAGAATTTAGTGTTTTCATGGTCTCCCAAATTGTGAATGAAAAAATAACTTGCTTGGATCAAAAATAAGCCAGAGATTGATAACCTTGGTTTGCAGGTAACCAAAGGGAAGAGATGAACTGATAATTTAGACCTTAGCAAAACTTTATGTTCTCATCTGGATCTTTCCTATTCCAAGCAGGTGGATACAACCTGGAACTCTATGTAGGAAGCTAAGTTATGACTCCTTGCAGCTTTGAAGTTTATTATTAATTACATATAAAAACAACTGAAAAGGTTCTTCCTTGCATGTAGGTATTCTTGAGTGTGAATTTATTTATTCATCTATTTATTCATTCATTCATTTATTTATTTATTTATTTATTTATTTATTTATTTATTAGTGAGCTCTACACCCAATGTGGGGCTTGAACTCACAACTCTAAGATCAGGAGTTACATGCTCTACTGACTGAGCCAGGCAGGCACCCCTGGACTGTGAATTTAAATATCAAAGAGAGTTTATGAAAATATTATCTGAGCAACATGTTCTTTGAAAGGAAATGGCAAAGGTGTGGAAAAGGTTGTGACTTTATTATCGCATTGATAAAAAGTTGGCTCCTTTGTTTTATTATTTTATTTATTTTACTTTTTTCCCTTTCCTTTCATAAGCTGTTTGTCCTAGGATTTGGCACAAAAAAATTTCCAACATGGTATGATAAGTGGCAATGCTATATTTTGCTGTAGTGGAGGGTTTTTATTGTTGCTAACACAATAATACTAACAGAGAACACAGGGAGGAGGTTAAGTGGGTGGGCTTTCAAATTAGTCATACCAGGGTTTGCATTCCACCTCTCCACTTACTGGTTACAGAAACATAGGCAGTTTTTAAAACCTCTTTAATCCTCAGTTTCCTCATCTGCAAACTGGGGATAATGCACAACTCAGAGGGGTTTACAAATTCCTTGAGATAATGTACTACTACAGCACTCATCACAGTAACACTCCCGAATAAATTATATGCCACATGAAAACTGTTGGATAAAATTATGTGACAAATCAGTTTTTCCGCATTCTGTACTTGATAATGAAAAGATTTATTTGGAGAGAAGTAAATTAGCCAATATCTACTCTCTGACCAAGTGGGTTTCATTGACTCAGGCACTTGTATTACCTCCCATTGGGTCACCTGGATTTTATAGCCAGAGTTTTTCCATTGTTAAATCTGAAGGCAGCTGGCTGTGAGTTAGTTTAATCAGTGTAGTTGCTATAGGCAAAAGTACTCACTGTGCATATGTATTCTGTAAAGAAGAGGAATACCAATGAAGAAGTCACTGATCAGTGGCAAGTCATATAGTATGAATATTCGCCAAACCAATTTGATTATTGGGTCAAGGCTTTAATGGGTATAAATACTAATTTTCATAGAGCAGAGAGTAGATCTCAGTTTTTAATTAAAATATCTCTGAGCATAGTATAAATATTAAGAAAATATTAGGGAATCGTTCATTTATTCTTTCATGGTATGAAAACATTATGTAATGATTCCCCCTTTCATTCATTCAAAGTAAGCCAACTTCTAGTGCTCACTTTGGAAGCTCATATACAAAGTAAGCCAACTTCTGAATTCCAAATTTAAAACACAGAATACTTAAAACAGTTGGTGTTAGCGCTAGAATTATTACCCACTCTAGAGGTAAACTGTAATGTCACAATGAAACAATTTGCCATACCTGCTTATTTAGATCCTACATTGGGTTTAGATACAAGGCAGATATCTACTTTGGAAGTAAAAGTCGGGGTGGGGGGACCCTACAAACATTGAAGGAGATTTGTCAATATGGGCCAATCATTAAATTTGAAATAAAATTAGAAATAAACTTTTTTCCGGGTGGCTTCCACCTAGTGGCTCAGTTGGTTAAGGTCATGATCTCACAGTTTGTGAATTCGAGCCCTGCGTAGGGCTCTGTGCTGACAGCTCAGAGCCTGAAGCCTGCTTCAGATTCCATGTCTCCATTTCTCTCTGCCCCTCCCCTGCTCTCTCTCTCTCTCTCACTGTCTCTCTCTCTCTGTGTCTCTCAAAAATAAATAAATATTTTAAAAATTTAAAGAAATTAACTTTTCTTTCTTAAATTACGAAATATATGGAGAATAAGATAATAAACACACTTCACACCCACATAACAAAACCTAAAGTTTAGCCATATTTTCTTCAGCCATTTTCAAAAATACCAGTTTCACTTGAATTTTTCTATGGGTCTCTCTTCCATCCTGTACTCCTTTCTCTTTCAAGAGGTGAGAGAAAAAGAGAGGAAACAGCTCAATTTTGTGTTTATAATTACATGAACATTTTAATACATTTCCTTCAAGAATATGTAAACTCTAAATGGAATAAAGACCTAATGTGAGACCTGAAACCATAAAACTCCTAAAAGAAAATACAGACAGTAATCCTTTGGACATCAGCCTTAGCAGCATATTTATAAATACGTCTCCTCATGCAAGGGAAACAAAAGCAAAAACAAACTATTGGGACTACACCAAAATAAAAGTTTTTGCACAAAGTAACCATTAACAAAACATAAAAGGCAACCTACTAAATGGGAGAAGATACTTACAAATGGCATACCTGATATGGGGTTAATATTCAAAATATATAAAGAACTTAATACAACTTAACACAAAAAAACAAACAATCCAATTAAAAAAATGGGCAGAAGACCTGAACAGACATTTGTTCCAAAGAAGACATACAGATGGCCAACAGACACATGAAAAGGTGCTCAGCATCACTAATAATTACCAAGAAAACGCAAATCAAAACTACAATGAGATATTACCTCACACCAGTCAGAAAGGTTAGTATCAAAAAGATAGGAATTAACAAGTGTTGGCGAGGATGTGGAGAAAAGGGAACTCTCATGCACTGTTGCTAGAAAGGTAAATTGGTGCAACCACTGTGAAAAACAGCATGGAGGCTTCTCAAAACATTAAAAACAAAAATGCCATATGATCCAGTAATTCCACTACTGGGTATTTACCCAAAGAAAACAAAAACACTGGGGTGCCTGGGTAGCTCAGTGGGTTAAGCATCTGACTTCGGCTCAGGTCATGATCTCATGGTCCGTGAGTTCAAGTCCTGCATTGGGCTCTGTGCTAACAGCTCAGAGCCTGCAGCCTGCTTCAGATTCTGTGTCTCCTTCTCTCTCTCTGCCCCTTCCTCCTCATGCCCTCCCTTTCTCTCTCTCTCTCTCTCTCAAAATAAACATTTTAGAAAAGCAACATCAAAAAACCCAAAACACTAATTCAAAAAGATATATGCACCCCAATGCTTATTGTAGCATTATTTACAACACCCAAGATATGGAGGCAACCAAAGTGTCCACTGATAGATGAATGGATAAAGAAGTGGTACACACACACACACACACCCCCACACACACACACACACCATAATATCACCAGCCTGAAAACAGAATGAGATCTTGTCATTCATGACAACATGGATAAACCTAGAGGGTATTACTGTAAGTGAAATAAGTCAGATAAAGAATACCATATGATTTCACTTCTATGTGGAATCCAAAAAACAAAACAAATGAGCAAACAAACAAAAAGCAGAAACAGACCCATAAAAACAGACAACAAATTGGTGGTTGACAAAGTATAAGGTGGATGAGGGGATGGATGATGAAATAGATGAAGGGGATTAAGAGGTACAAACTCCAATTATAAATAAATCATGGAATTGAAAAGCACAGCATAGAAAATAGAGTTAATAATATTGTAATAACATTGTATGGTGACAGATGGTGACTACACTTACCATGGTGAACTTTGAGTAATGTATATAACTGTCGAATCAATATACTGCACATCTGAAACTAATATAACATTGTACGTCAATTATACTTCATAATTTTTTAATTCAAAAAAAATGCATACATGAGTAGTCCCTAGTACTGCATTTTTTAAAACTTTACTAATTGTACCCCTCAACATGCATTATTCTAGAATATATTTTTACATTTGCTAAACATATTCAGCATTTTAGCCATGTTCATATAGATAACTTTAATTTACTTATTTAACCTCTATATATTATTTTGCATAAAAATTACCACAATGAACAAATACTACTAAGGTACTTGGGTTATTTCCAAAGTTTTACTTATGAAAATATTTTTATTTATTAAAATAAATGTTATGATAAACAGTCAAGAACAGAAATACTGAAGCACAGAGTCTGAGAATGTGTAAATTTCACATTGACTGGATATTGCCAAATTACTTTCCAAAATGGTTTGGGAGTTCTTATTTATCCACATCTTGCACAACATTCGGTATTGTTAGATTTTATATTATTGCCTACCTGCTGGATATGAAATTATATTTCACTGTTGTTTAAATTTGTATTTTTGTAAGGCATTTAGATTTCTTGGAGAATTGATAGGTTTCTTTTGTTATATCTTATTTATATATTTTGGATATTATAGATATATATTAGATAATATATATCTCTTTAGATAGATAGATTATATCTATGTATATCTATATTCATATCCATCCTTCCATCTATCTAAAATCTGTAGTGGGGCACCTGAGTGGCTCATTAAGTTGAGTGTCTGACCTTTCATTTTGGCTAAGGTCATGATCCCGGGGGCATGGGATGGAGCCCCACATCAGACTCTGCACTGAGCATGGAGCCTGCTTGAGATTCTCTCTCTTCCTCAGCCCCTCTCCATATGCCCCTCTCCCCATAATACACACTCTCTCTCTTTTTCTCTAAAATAAAAAAAGAAAAATCATTAAAAAAATAAAAAATAAATAAATGAGATGTGTGGTTATACTAATTACAACCAAAAGTACAGGGGGAAGCATCAAGACTGCAAAATCCAAGATGTTCTCGAGTATCCACATTCAGAGCAATCTGTTTTATATACAAGTGCATCATGTTTTTACTCCACAAACTCACCCCAGAATCCCTCAAGGTAGACCTAGTGATACATGAGACAATATGCCTCCACGCTCACCTACCATTTACTTAATTTACCTGACTTTTTCATATAATGTGACCACATGAAAAAAGGAGTCATTTACCAAAGCAACAGTTAAACCAATAATTCTCAAGGAAACCTGCTCAACGCTGCCAGTCTTTAAAGGCATTTTAGTTCATCTCACTCTTACAGGGAAGAAAATAATGTGACTATCTTCCTTAACTTGCCTGTTTCATTTCCATGACTTGGTAACCTGCACATGTTGTTGTGAAATCAAAGGCTTAATGGCATTTAATTCTACTAAGCTTGACATATGTTCCTCCTCTAATGTGGTCCATTTTTCTTCTAATCAACAGAATCCTATAATTCTATTCAAATTCTTGTAGAAAAAAACACCTTGCAACAAACGTTTCCTGTTATTTATGTAAGCATATATTTCTAGGAAAACTGGTTTGAGTTTTTTTCTCTTTTTTTAAAAATTATTTTCATACAAGAAATTTTTGAAAAGCCAAAGGAAATATAAACAGGAGTAGACATGAATAGTACATTTATAACAAGTACACTATTTTGGATATATTTTATTTTTGTCCCACCCAAGATGTCAACATATTAACTTTATTTTCTATTATCTCTTTCGTTCAGTAAGGTCAAAATGTATCTTTTTAAAAAAATCATTTTTCTTTTTAAAAGAAAGTCTGGTTCCCTGTTAAAACTTATAAACATCCGTTCAGGTTCCTGAGTTTTCTGAACAGGTCATTGTCCCCGCATGTGTCTCCCAACTTACTGGATATCAGTCGTCTTCTTCATAAAATGGATATAAACATCCCTGTGAAACTAACGAAACCACATTATTTTTACAGTGTATAAGAATTGCTAAGCTTTTGCCTCTTTTTTTTTTTTGATTAATTTCATGCCTGACTCAGTCAGAGATTAGGCCTTGACACAGGTTATAATTAAATATTGAAATCATGAAGTGCAAGAATGTTTAATTTTTAAAATATGAGTTTTAATTTACCTCATACAGAGAATAGCTCTGGTCACCTGCGGAGATGCATTACACACTACATTGCCTAATGTAGGATGCCTGAATAAGGCTGAGCATACAGTTAAAGTAAACTAATGCAATTTACTGAACAGCAGTCAAATATTTATCCAGTTGATGAAGCAGACTTTATGTGAAACTCAGACAATAATTAAAGAGAAGCCTTGCTTAAAACATGCTTACTCCAGTTTTCACAAATACGTTATATCCTCTTTGCATCTTCCATTTTTCTGAATATTTCCGTGTATCTAAAACACCCCATGACAATCATTCTATAGCATCATATTTGACGTATTTCCTGATATTTTACTGTATTTTAAAGCTAGGAAGGTAGGTCAATTGCAGTAGCAGCCCTGATTCTTCTCCTTCCTATAGCATATCTTTGGCAATATGACTCTGCACTTCCTTCCATTGAAGGTGGAGTCTATTTTCCCCACCATTTGAATCTGCCTGGCTTGTGACTTAATTTGGCCAAAAGAACATGGTAGCTGTATTATGCCAGTTCAGAACCTCTGCCCCAAGAGACTATATGCCTCTACTTGTTCTCCGAGAACCTGCCTTGGGTACAAGAAAAGGCCTAGACTGCCTCGTGGATGATGAGAAACAACATAGAGGCCATCATATATTGGTCATCTCCCAGCCACCCTGCTGTCTTACCACAACGAGTACGGTTAAGTTGGGCCAAACTCAAGCTAGGTCGGCAGAACCACCTAGATTACTTGCAGACTCATGAAAAAGAATGAATGGTTGCTGTTTTAAGCCCCTGTGTTTATGATAGCTAATTAAATAGCTAATTGAAGCAGGATTTAGAGGTCTAATTCAAACTCTCCATCTTACAGATGAGACAACTGAGGCCCAGAGAGTTTAAATGCCTTATTTATATCTACACATTGTCAGTGGCAGAACCAGGTTTAGAGACTCCGTTCCCCAGCTCCTCAGCCAAAGCTTCTTCTATTATGCAATACTGCAATTCTTTTTATTTTATTTTTTTGGCAAGAGAGATCAATGAATGCTTGCCAAAAGAACTGGAGTTTCAGCATAATAGCATTTGTTAAAAATAATTTTAAGGGCCTTATATATATCTATTACAGTCATATTTTAGATATTATCTGACAGTATTCTCAGATCCCTTTTTCTAAGTTATGTGAAGAGAATTACCAATGACAGAATGAAGATTGTTTTCAAGTGGAGTAATCCTATAATTTTCAGTCATTGTGATATTACCATTAATCCTTACTTTTGGAATATTTCAATGCTAAAGTTAACAGACATCTTCTCGGAGCTTTGTTTAGCAGAACTCAAATTTTCTGGTGAATTTCATTGCATCCAAAACTATCATCTGGAAAATTACTAATAGTACATCAGAGTCATCCTATATTAAATATTCCATATAATGAACATTTAAGAAACCCTCAAATACTTACATTGTATAAATGTACGAAGGCTAAGTCCATCATGCCATGGGATGGCATGTTATGAAATCTTGTTCAAATTTGTCCTATAAAATTTTTGATAAATTGTAATAAAAACTTCTCTACATTTATAGTCATTATACCTGCAATGTCTTATGTCCTGTAGCATTTGTTCCCGACATTTAGCACATCCAAGTCACCTGGACAACTTGTTAAATCATAAATGGTGGGCTTCATCCCCAGAATTTCTGATTCGATAAGCCTGAGCTGAGGACTCAGGCTCTGCATTTCTAACAAGGTCCTAGATGATGCTAAAGCTGCAGGTGGGGGGACCACAGTTTGAGAACCACTGCTCCATAGTTTTCAATAGTTGCTGAGATAATTGTGAAGAGTTCATCTTAGAATACATCTTACTACAATATTTCAGTGAAAGCTAAAGGAAGTATGTAAACTATATTCACAATTTGCATTAGTAACTGAATCACACAGTACAAAATCCTGTCAATCCAATCAATGAGACAGTCACTTCACTTAAGAGTTTGAACAGCCTTGGGGTGCCTGTGTGGCTCAGTCGGTTAAGCATCTGACTCTTGATTTCAGTTCAGGTCAGGATGTCAGGGTTCCTGAGACAGAGCACCGCATCAGGTTATGTGCTGACAGTGGGGAGCCTGCTAGGGATTTTCTCTCTCCCTCTGTTCCTCCCTTCCTTGCATGCTTTCTCTCTCTCTCAAAGTAAATAAATATACATTTAAAAAAAAGTTTGAACAGCCTTGACTTTGGGTTGAGACATGTCCAGAGTCTGTCCACAGATCAAGAAGGGAGGTTGTCAAAAAAAAAATTGCATACTGTCACAAGACCCATAATATTTGGAATGTAGGCACATTAGCTCAAATGATCATCCTCCAAAGGGAAATAATTTGCCTGAGTTTTTATAAGGTAAAGAAATGCCTACTTCTAATTCACAGTCTTTTTTTTTTTAATGAGAGTATTCACATAACACTTTCCATGACAGCTTCTGCTTTCTATCACTCAACTCTTTGTGAAAATAGTCCATTTTTGGCTTAGTAACTGTATGTTTGGGTTTAGTCCAAAAGTGAACTTCTTGAAAGGTTTACAAAAAAAAAAAAAAATCAGTTGTTTTTAATTCCTGGCTGCTTCAAATAAAGAAAACAAACTATGAAAATAGCAGTGGGATTTTAATTGCATTTTTTGTATTTAAATATCAGATAACTTCCTAATGGCCCTTTACATATCAGTGTCCTCTACAGAAATCCCATACCTGCTTAAATTTGAAAACACAAGTGAGATTAGAAAAAGACGGGTGTCTGCAAATGTCCTCAGAGAAAACACACACAAAAGCACATGTGTGTCCCAAACTCCTGAGTGTGCACATTTAAGAGGCGCCAGCCGACTCCATCTTTCTTCTTCTGGTAAACATGCCTCACTGGGTATTCAGAGAGCTTGCTTCATGAAGGGCCTGTGCAGTATTGTTTATAATTTTTATCGGTGTGGTTTTCTCCCACCACCTACTTAAAAGCTCATTTTTCCCAGTTTCTGTACTTTTTTGAATCTTCTTCTCTTATATGAGAAAAAAAATGCAAACTGAGCTAACCTGAGGCATTGGGCAGAGAAGACTTTCATAACCTTTCTATTTTTAACATTGAACATTGTCTTAGTGTATACTTCCCTCATCCTTTAAGCTGATGCTACATAAAGGGTGAAAGTTCCCTGGTACCTAACAACACACGGGGGTTCTCCTGAAGTGAGAGATTCCAGATGAGGAAAGATTACTCAGGGAGGGTTAGCCTGATTCTAAACATTGCTTTCCTGTTCCCAAATTAAATGGGTTATTTAGCAGTTGATTCTATTCACATCTTTTTCTGATGTTGAGGGACATCTTTTTTTTTAATATATATAACATAGACAGTGTGTCTCTACTTGTGTCATTATTAGATATGATTAACTGTCTTCTGTTGAGATATTTTCATTTTTCATAGACATGGAATTTCTAGCTGCAAATGTTTTCGATACTTTCATGAATACTTCCCAATTAACTCCAACTTACAGTTATCCTTTGAACTCATGTGGCTTCTATTTTTGCTGTTATTTTTTCTTATTTATTTTATATGATCTTGTGATGTTGCCAGTTAACATTTTATGGAAATGGGTTCTATCTACCTAATTAAATTTTAAGTGCCCTGAGGACAGAGACACATCACTGTGCCTCCTACATGGAGGACACTCCACAAAAATGTGCTGATGAAGGACGGGTCACAGATGGTTAAGTCAATCCTTTCATTTGAGGGTTGGGGTAGCTGGAATGGGGGAGAATGAACTCAAAACACCTAAGGAATGGTTTCCCAACCTAGTTCAGGATTTTTTGGCCAAAAGCAACCCCAGGATAGGAGGCTGGTTCTTACTGGGAAGAGCAACCTAGCCATAACTACAATGATTATTTCCGCCTGAAGAAGTGACATGTTGAAAGAAATGGAGAAAAAAAACTACCATGTAACAGGTAAAGTCACAGCCTAGCCAACTGGTTCAGTCCCCTTTAGTGAGTTCTACTGTTCTGTATGGTAGGAAAAATTGTGTACACTCGAAGGAAAGCCTTACTCTGAGACCAGGAATGCATAAACCCATGCTGAATTTGTGCAAGGAGGAAGCTGTAAACAGGCTAAGGGACTTCATTTACGCCAAGTCATCACCCCCCACCCTCAAGGGACTTGAGTGCACAAGGCACTCGTTATACTTTATGTCAGGAACAGTACCTGTCCTTGTCTGCTCAGATGACCAAACGGCTCCTCAAATTTCTCTTTCTTGTTAGCTATATATTGAAAGGATTTTCCCCTTTTAAAATCAAACTGCTTATGGTTGTAGGCAGAAGCTGCAGGCAAATGGACCAGTCATTTCTCCATGAAAGGTCAAGCTCTCCTACGCTGAGAACTTCTTCAAGGAGCAAATTAAAGCATTGCTACAATGTGCATTAATAAGTACACATAAGAGAATCTTTCAAAAATTTGTCCTGATTTTCAAGTTTACTCCTCCCCACTTGCCCACACCCCCACCGGCCACACACACCTATTTGTACAGGACGGTGGCTTAGTGCTTACACCAGCACATATGTGTGTTGTGGGATCATGTAGGTATTATACCTGGAACTGGGTAATGCAGGTCCAAGATTTGGTTCTATCACTTACCACTCAGAAAGAAATGTGTCTGTGTTTGTGTGCATATGTATGTTTACTCCATATTTTGTATCTATGTGTCCCACTTAATAATTTGTTTTTCTATGTGTACTTTCAGAATTATCATATGCTCCACTGTTATATGAAATACACAAGTTCATACCTATGAAAACAGTATATATTGAAATAGAAACCTACACTGAAGCATGCCAACTGTTTAACTATGCATACAAATGCCACAAAACAATTTAGAGCCCTAAATGAAGAATGTTATATACAAGTGAAACAACCACAGGAACAGAGGTCAACAGAAAATAATTACACTCAGGAGAATTTGGACAGGACATCAACAAGAGCACAGACCATGAAATCTCCAGTGACCCAAACAGTTGCAAAATTGCAACCAAGAGCTGTAACTTTCATCCACTGAGAAATGCTTTTGTCAAGCTTGATAATTTTCTAATCCTCACATTCTGGCATGACTTAACCCAGGTGCTGGAATGAGCAAAGCTGACCGATTCACCTACTAGTTAGACAAAAGGAAATGTGGAAGTATCAACTATTCTTTCCATATACGGGAGTATAATTTCAAATTTCAAATTTCAAAATTTGTGCAGCAAGTGTGGAGAAAGAAGAGCAGACATGGGGTCAAATATCTCAGTCCGGGCTACCAAGCTACACAACTCCAGGGAACGCCATTTCTATCACCACAGACCTATATCCTCTTTTCTCATCAAGTTGGCCATAAAGAGCAATAAACCTATACAAAAAGACTTGACTTTGGTTCTAGGTCTATACCCGCCACTTACCAGTCACATGAACTGGTCAAATCATCACACTTCCCCAAATATCTGTACCAAACTTTCTTAGGTTATTCCATGTGCTATGGATCCCTTTGACAATCTTTTGGAAGTCATAGATGCTTTCTCAGAATAAGGCTTTTAGTTGCATAAAATGATACAGAGGATGGGGCGCCTGGGTGGCTCAGTCGGTTGAGCGTCCGACTTCGCTCAGGTCACGATCTCACGGTCCGTGAGTTCGAGCCCCGCATCAGGCTCTGTGCTGACAGCTCAGAGCCTGGAGCCTGCTTCAGATTCTGTGTCTCCCTCTCTCTCTGGCCCTCCCCCCGTTCATGCTCTGTCTCTCTCTGTCTCAAAAAAAAAAATAAATAAATAAATGTTAAAAAAAATGATACAGAGGATTTTGAAGAATCAATTAACTTTTTTCTGATGTAGTAATAAACATGCTTCTTTATTAGCATACTAAAGATCAGTATCAAGAGACAGGTCTTGATAAATATCAAATAATTTGGAAGTACTGATGAATGTAAATAATATTTTGAGATATCTGCAACAGCTGTAATGTGATATGAAAATATCTGTCCTATCAACTAATGACAAAATGACAGGTACCTATTGCTGTCTTTGGCTTACATCTACTAAAAAAGTAAATGCAGACTTTTGGTTAAGGGTTAGTAAAAATGAGATGTAATTCTTTTCTGCATTCAAGTTCAAGGACTCCCTGAATTTTACCCATTGACTCCAGGTTAAGAACCATTGTTTCTTACACTTCAATGCAAAATAGGGAAACAACACTTGCCCTCCAGAACCCACTGAGCTTTGCCAGGATCAAATTAAATAAAATTAATTCAACAACTATTAAATAGGTGAAATCTATATGCCAGGTACTGTCTTAGCATCTGGGATTCATCAGTGAGCAAAAGAGACACTGTCTAGTGGAACAAAAGTTTTATTTGTGTACAATAGACTTTAAATATATGTTTAATAGACTATAAATATTAAATATATGTAATGTCAGGGGATGGTACAGAAAAATGATAAGGGAAATAAACCAGAGCAAAGGTATACAGGAGAGATGGAGGGGAAGCCACTGTGAAGGTGCCATGTAGCAGAGACCCAAAGGAAGTGATCAACAGGGAGCTATGGACTGGGAAAAGGTATCTACAAATAAAGTTTTCAGTATAACCTTAAATCTGGTCACAATCAATTAGCAGGCACTAATTTGTAATATAAGCCAGCATTACTAAGCAGGAAAATAATATGTAGACTTCCTGTTAGAATTATGAATTTTTATCAGGATTAGTATATACATTGTTTTATAGCCTTACTTCAAAAATTTGTTTTTTTCAGTTTCACTAAATATACAATTTTTTTAGCACATCTTATTCACAACAGGCACTATATTTTAGCAAATGAATTAATTTATTCTTAAGAGCTATAGAGGATAGGACATATCATTACCCTACTTCACAGATAAGAAAACATGCACAGAGAGATCAAATTCATTGCCCAAATTTACCATCAAGTAAATATAAGTAAATTGCAGGACCGGGATTTGAAAGCAGCAAATAGCATATATAAATCTATCTGCCTACCAACCACATCACACTGCTCCTTAAAAATGTTACTGTTGTTTGACAGGAAAGCAATCCATTTCAAATACCATATTTAATTTTTTTTTACCATTTATTTATTTTTGAGAGACAGAGAGAGGCAGAGCATGGGCAGGGGAGGGGGAGAGAGAAAGAGAGAGAGAGAGATACAGAATCTGAAGCAGGCCCCAGGCTCTGAGCTGTTTGTTAGCATAGAGCCCGATGTGGGGCTTGAACTTATGAACTGCAAGACCATGACCTGAGCTGAAGTCGGATGCTCAATTGACTGAGTCACCCAGTCGCCCCTCAAACACCATATTTTAAAAGTTGCTAGGAGCACTTAGGTGGCTCAGTCGGTTGAGCGTATGACTCTTGATTTTGGCTCAGGTCATGATCCCAGGGTCATGGGATTGTGCCCTGTGTTGTGCTCCACACTGAGCGTGGAGCTTGCTTAAGATTCTCTCTCTCCCTCTGCCCCTCTCCCTCGCTTGTGCTCTCTCTCTAAAAACAAACAAAGAAACACATAAGTTGCTAAAATATTTTAGAAAACTGCATTAACTGAGAAAAGTTTGCACTGCATTCATCAGGGAAAATGTTCAAAGAACAAAACGCTGAGCCATGAAGGAGTCAGAAAAAGAAAAAAAAAAAAAATTCCTGACTAGGGAAAAGAGCCATTTGAGAATCCCATTGAAAAATTAGAGTCTCCATAATCTTTCTCTTTTTAATATCTATTATAATTACCAAAAATTTAAATTAAAAACAATTTACAAAGCTAATCAGAGGTACAAAAAAGGCACTCTTAACATTTTTTCTACAATTTAAGGAAAGCAATCCTGGATGCTTCACTGTAGGAGAAGCTTTAAGTGCAGTGTATTGAACCATAGGTTAATCTCTGAAAAGGCCAGAGGCTTCATAAAGTAGATAAGAGTAAGTGAATGGGAAGAACACAGTGATATCTTTTAAATCAAAGCTGGCAAATTTTGGAGAGAGAGAGAGACTAAAAATAAAAATTAAAAAAATTAGAATCAACTTCTATCTTAAATTATTTTTCTTTCTGAATGTTTTCTTGCTCCTAAATTACTCTTCTCCTCAGGAGTGCACTATAATAGCTCCAGTGAAAGATGACAGGAGCCTGAAGAAAAACAATAACAGTGAAGATGGCTGGAAGAAAATAAAGAATTTATGTGACATCCAATAATGGGAGAGGGGCAGATGGGGCAAAGGTGGATGGCCAAGGGAAAAGTCCAGATTAGTTTTGGTTCCTGTCATGGATGCCAGTTGGATGGTATGTTGTAAATAAGATAATGAGTATAAGAGAGAACCAGAAGGAAGGTAGTGAGCACAAATGTGGAAGTGTTGATTATTAACTTGTAGTTTTCAGTGTTGAAATACTGGGAGATCCCATAGCAATGACTACAGACAGTTGCATATAAAGCTCTGGAACTCAAGAGAGAAGTCTGGAACTTAGGAAGAAAATGGGGCTAGAAATAGAGCTTCAGAAATCATCAGCATCTGGACAAAGACAGAAAATTTCACCAAACACCGAAGGTATGCCCAGAGCATGGAGGAGGCAAAGGTGACTTTGGTGGAGAAGTTAGAGAGACCTAGGGAGCCAGGAGAGCACAGTATCAGCTGCACAGAGGTCAAATAAGGATTAGGGATGGGGGGTAGAAGATGGAGGGGTCAGTACATTGGTGTCTTTTCATTGGAGCTTTTGACAGAACAGTTACATTGATATGGTGGCAGACAGTCTGAAGAACACGGAGTTAAGAAGTTAATAGGAAGCTAAAATCAGAATATAACTAATTCTATTCATGTACTTGCTGGTTAAGTGAGAGAGAAAGAGAGAGAGAGAGAGAGAGAGAGAGAGAGAGAGAGAGAGAAGCTAGATGCCAACGCACAGTCAACAAATGGAGAGGCCAAAATTACTGGGAAAAGAATAATTGATGGCTAAGTACCTAAAAGAAACAAGAAGGGATAGGACCAAGAATACCTACAGGGCGTGGGCATTAAAGAGGAAAAGCAGGAGCACCACCTCCAAGATTAAACAAGCAGTGGTTCTTAATGTGAGCAGAGAACATGTTGTAGACTTATAAGGGCAATGGTTTTGTCTGGCAAAATGACTGGAGGCCCAACTGGCACTTAGTAAGTGGGACTAAAGAGAACAGAAATCTTGCAATTCCTGAGACACAATGAAGCATTGTCCCACGTCCCATACAACTATCAAATGCCCCAAAGAACATTCATGTAGGTGAACAATCTGTTTGTAAGGAAAACTCTGTTGTACAATAAGCACCAAGTGCCTCTGAATGGCTTTAATACATATAGATTCTCCAGGAATACAAATACCATGTATTCAAAGGAAAACTGATTTAGGTTTATTCAGATCTTTACCAAGAATTTGTCATAAATTCAGAAATTCACATGATCAAAAGAAATACAGTTAGCATTATGCTAACAGAAAGAAATCAAACACAAAGGACGCCTGGGTGACTTAGTCGGTTAAGTGTCTGACTTTGGCTCAGTTTTCTATCTCACAGTTTGTGAGTTCAAGGCCCTCACTGGGGGCACTGACAGCATACAGTCTGCTTGGGATTCTCTCTCTCTCCCTCTCTGCCCCTCCCCCACTCATGCTTTTTCTCTCTCTCAAAATAAAAAAAAAAATAATAAACTAAAAAAAAAAAAGAAATCAGACATAAAAGGCCACATATTACATGATTCTCTTTACATGAAATACCCAGAATAGGCAAATCTAGAGAGGTGCTTCTGGAGTTGATGTTTTAGACCTTCTAAACCTTTGGGGTCTACACAGCATTCCTAAGCAAGGGCTAAAGCTAAGCTGGCTGACTAGCTGGATTCTGGAGACACAGGCCATTCAACTCAGTGGGAATTTTCTGAAAAAAAAAAAAAATTAGAAATTGGCTTTGAAAGGGAAAAGAATATGCTGAAGAATGAGTATGTTACATACAAAGTCAAGGCCTAATATCATCTACCAGGTCCTGCCAAAGGAAGAAAGGAGTGAGTTACTGGCTGAAGGTTCTGTAAGAAGACCCAGGTTGAAGTGCCTTCCATCATTCAGTTAATAAAACCGTACTGAGCTGCTGCTGTCCCATGTTAGGCCCAGAGCCACACCAGCTGCAGTGCTAAGGCCCAGGGACAGAAATATGAATGAAATACTTAAAGTCCTCAGAGGAGTGCTTGGCCTTGTGAGAGAAAGCAAACAATGAGAAACAGGAAGTGAATACCAATGCTAGATTTGAAATACTCTAAGGCCTTTACTACAACTCAGAGTGTGGTCTGAGGACCAGCAGCATTGGCATTCCTGGGAGCTGTTAAAAACACATAATCTCAGGCTGCAGACTACAAACCAGAACTTGAATTTTATTTTAACAGGAACTGTAAGTAATCCATATGTATGTTAAGTTTGAGAAGTGCAACTCAGGGTGGGAGCCTGGGGGATTCAGCTTTGGGCTGGTCCATAAAGGAAAGTTCCAGATTTTGACTACTGTGTTTCTTTTCTTCAGGGCCTCTGCTTTTCATAAAAGTCCCTTGGTATATTCTTAAAAACTTCCACCACCTGTAGTCACCTAATGACTATATTAAACATTGCTTTCCACTCTAGGAGGCGGTGGCCATTTATTAGCATTATGAAGTATTCTGGCCAATAGGTGATGACTTTGATATCAGGTTAACTGATTAATTAAAGGTTTGATCCAATTCCCTTGACTGGACTCCAAACCCTATTTCCCATATGTGAACTGAACATTGGAGATACAAACATGTATTATATGGCCCTTGCCTTCAAGAGTTAATTTTTTCACAAAGACTTGATTTTAGTTACCATTTGGTCTAGGTAAGAATGCCTAGTCACTTCCATGAATAAATACTTGCAAATTCTTTACCAAACCCTGGACTATATAGTTAGGGTAAATATACATCTTGCTTTGCCAGGACAGTAACAATTTATTCTTATTGTCCTCAAATAGTTATCCTTCTTCATTCTCAAAAACATTATATTTGAATAAATTTTAGGAGCACCCTATCTATAGCTAAGTGATGGTCATTGAGGAACACAATGGTTACTGCTTTGAAGTTGACCAAGAGAAGGAAAAGGAATGTGCTCTTTAGCAGGGAGGTTATCACCAACACAATGGGAGTCAAGGAATAGACCACAGGAAATAGTCATGTGTTGATTTAAAGGGAGAGATCCATTTGTTTTACTCTCTCTCTCTCTATCTCTCTCTCTCTCTCTCTCTCTCTCTCACACACACACACACACACACACACACACACACCATAAGATCTGCAATAGAGATGGAAAAAGACCGGAGAACCAAATTCACCACATCTTAAGAGTATATTGTAGGACTGTTAGAACATTAGAGATTGCCAAAAAACATTCATCTCCCCACCAAGGCTAAATTAAGTAAAAACTCGTTTGATACCATGAGTCTAAACACTGTAGTACTATTTACCTTCCCAGGTTAACAATATATTTGAACTTTCTCTTTCATCTAGTTTAGTGAGTTTTAACCCTGTCAGAACCAACAGCCCCTTTTATGATACAGCTTTTGCAACATTTGCATTAATATACTGATTTTAAAAATTCATAGGTGTGGAGCCTGGATGGCTCAGTCGGTTAAGCATCCGATCTCAGCCCAGGTCATGCTCTCATGGTTTGTGAGTTTGAGCCCCATGTGGGGCTCTGTGCTGGCAGGTCAGAGCTTGGAGCCTGCTTTGGATTCTGTCTCCCTCTCTTTCTGCCCCTCTCCTGCTCATGCTCTCTCTCTCAAAAATAAGTAAACATTAAAAAAATTTAATTCATAGGTAATATAACTCACCTATAAACATAATAGTAAAAATCAAAGTAATGCCCTAATACTAATATAAGAAATAAAGTAATATTCAATGAAACAACATGTATTGCAATATGTAAATCCTCCAGTGTGTTTTAATGAGTCAAATACTTGCTGTTCTTTGAAAAATCAATGCAAATGGGATAGCTACAAGAGCAGAAGGAAGGATGTGTACTATTAGTGAGTTATCTTCTATGCCCTCTGCTCTCACCCTTCACCCCCAGGAACCAAATTTTGTCTCCTCTTCCCTCTATAGATCTCTATTTTTCTATTGTCAGTGCCTCTACCTTAATTCAATCTCCATGATCTTTCTCCTGATTTAGAAATCATTCCTTAACTAGTTTTTTTTTTTTAACTAATATGTCTCCTACACCATCCCCCTTTTTCCCCTCATCACACAACTTTCAGAGTTTCCCTAATTATTCCACTCCACTCCCGAAAAATTGTAAATGATTATCACGTCCTAAACTATATATCCAACCTCCTCTATGGTTGCCGGCATACTACTAGACATTCTGCAACATCCCTATGCTTTCCCTTCTCTGTGGCTTGCCCATACTGGTCTTTCTCCTAATTTCTATGTCCCATTTATCTATTATTTAAAATCTTCCCCTGGGAACAATTCCATTCCTTTTGCCTACATAATAGTTTACACACACCTCTATTTTGACACCTGTCATATTGCATTTTGGTTCCTTTCTTATCAATCCAGCTCCTTCCCACCTTCCTGGAGTCAAGCTCCTTAAAGGCAGGAGTTAACTTGAATTACTTACCTGTAAAACATGAGGAATGAACCAGTGGTCTGGTACAGAGTTGAGGCTGATTATTTGTCAAACAAATGAGTAAACTAACAATTACGTGAATGAATTAAAAAAGATTATCTCTGAAAGTACTGGATTCTTAAGTTAATTAAGTCTGCCTGTGGGGGATTTATAGTCAGCAACTTTATCAGTCTTTGACTTGGCTGGCTTCAAAGTCCAAACCATCTAATAAATGAGGCCCAGAAAAAGTTAAGGAAGTTGCCCAAGGTAGCCCAGCTATGAAGACAGAAAAAAAATACAAATGTAAATCACACCTTCTTGCTCTTTTCAATGCAGGGTGTTTACCTCTGGAAAGTAGCAAGCAAGAATAAATATCTAAGAAATACACTTTTTATAGATGAGAAACTTTGCTATGAGATCCTCGTGAACTTCTTTTCTTAATGCTATACTGGCACATAAAAGATTCAGTGTGCACTGGGGAGATGCTGCAGGATGCAGGAAGTTTAGAAGACGAGAGGAAAAAACCTAACAAGAGGAGGTTTATTCTGTAAGCACTCCACTTCATTTTTGGTTTGCAGAGCAAAAGAAAGGCTTTTGAGAGTCACCTTTAATAAGCATGCGTCATGTTAATAATCCAATCCATGGATCAATAAAGGCTGAGGAGATCTTTGCCCAGTGGCATTATTAATATCCTTTTGGTCCTGAGGGGGGCACAGTCTTCTTAGCTATCGCTTAGCTGAACTCAATGTAAACAGAGACAATAAGCCCTGTGGTTTAATAGGTGGTCCACTACTAGAAGCTTTGCATAATGATGATAAGTAGGAGGTTCAACAGAGTAGGAGTATTCTTGAGGGGGGGTGCTCAGCAACTCCATATTTTCAAAGCTGACTAATCACGAGTTTGATAAACCTGTTCAATATGATGCATGCTTCTGTGTTAACCAGGCATTCCTTTATGGAAGTCCTTACTCAAAGGATCTATTTGGCCCTGTAGACACACTTGCATTTACATGTTCACTCAGAAGTCCACTTCTCCTTGCAGCTGGCTGCACTCTGCTTTCATTAAGCATCCATAGTTCTGGGCTCTGACATGTGTGTTGTATTTATTAAGCACATATGCAACAGGCCATTTAAACGGATTAATCTTATTTAACCCTCCCAACAACCTTATAAGGCAGGTGTCATAGTCACTTCCATTTTAAAGATGATGAAATGGAAACCCTATGGGTGGAGTATCTTCCCAAGAGCACACAGATACAGCAGCCGGGTAGGCACTTGACCCCATCTCTAACATGAAGTAGGTACCGGGTCTGTAGATTTCCCCACCGTCCCACCCTTGAACACATAGGAGGAGCTCAACAAATACCTGTTGGATGAATATATGTGCCACACAGTCTCACAGTTTTCTGACCTATCCTTGCCTACATCTGCCCCAGTGGAAGTTCAGAATGCCTCTGCACTCCATGACTAAGATAGTCTTTGCTAAATGAAAGCAGTAATGAAAGAGGTCGGGAGGGGAGAGTGGTTTTGCTAAGGCCAGTTGGAGGATAGAAAATACCTGATAAGGAATAAGTTTTCCCTCCTAACTCCTTGAAGAATTTGGGGTAGTGTGTCTTCTCACAGGGAAAGGTGACTACCACTGAAAGCAGACTGTGGCCACTGGATTAAGTCAGGCCCACAAACAGTCTCAGGGCACCATGGCATCACCATTTCTCACCCAAGACAAAAAAACACACTCTTGATCCACTTCTACCTTTTAGAAACCTCTTCACTGACGTCTGTGAAATTACAGCTAATATGTGAAGCCCTCCATAAGGACTGAGGTTAAGCTTTGCTTTCGTTTGTTATATTCCCAGATATAATGTAGTGGGTGTGGAAGCCAAACTGATCTGAATTAAAATTCCAGCTTCAAAGAAAGCAAGCTGTGTGGCCTTGGGCAAGGCACTTGACTTCTCTGAGCTTCAGCTCCTTTCAAATTAAAATGGCCTGATGTTGCTTGCTGCACACACTTATTATAAAGATGATCGTACAGTATAAGGAAGAGATCTGGCAGCAATTTCCAAGTGCCTGGATTCAGGCCAACTGCCGGCTCTGTGACTTGGAGCGAGCTTTATTTACTTTTCTCATCTGTAACAACTACAATAATAGTATTGTTAAATAAGAGACAATATGCCCAAAATGTAGTCTCTTGTGCTAAGCCCACATGGCCAAACCAAGACTTAATACCTAATGCCTAATTTAAACACACTTTCACCCTCTCCCAGGAGTGGAATCTTAAAGCAGTCAATCTGGAAATATCTAGTCACCACTAGTGAGGTAATCTGCCTGGTAGACCCCTATTATACCCTACAGGAAGGTGGCCTTGCCACAGACAATCCCCTCTTTGCTAATAACTTCCTCGTCCTGCCCCCTTCTGCCTATAAAAACCTTTCATTTCGTACAGCTCTTTGGAGCAAATTTTGATTTGCTAGATGGGGGTGCTGCTCCATTCTTGAATTACTGAATAAAGCCAATAAGATATTTAAATTTTACTCAGTTTAGTTTTATTTTCAAAAAAGCCATCAAGTTTTTTTCTTCTCTCCTTAGTTCTGACATCTTTACTGTGATGGCTTCCCACTTATAGACGAAAGATAAGTAGTTTTGGCAACACATTCAGATGTGGCCTCTCCCACAGAGAGAAGGGGAGAATCCCTTCCTTATCTCTTAGAAACAAGAAACCCAGTTCTGCTGACTTCCCAGGACATTGGCCTCACTTCTTACTGTCCCTCTTCCCCACCCAAATTCCAATCGTAGGTAAAGGGAATGGGACATCCTTGATTGGTCTAGAACACTCAGAATTTAATTAGGGCCTCCCATTCCTGATTGAATTCTGGTTTTGCCAGCAAAACGAAGTAGGGAATTGACATGGGGGGAGAACCCCCCCAATTCTTACACCCAGTATTCCAGAGGACACTGGGGGAATTCTGGACTTGCAGGCCAAGGTTCTTGGCCTTTTGCCATGTGACTTTCACCTAGGGGGAAAAGTTATACTTGACACTTACAAGAAAGCTATATTGTTATCAGGGGATATAGTTCTACAAAGCTTGGGCCAATCCATCTCCAAAGGGGACCACAGCAAAGGGGCTTTCATAACATGTCACTATGGGATTGTGGGAGGAATGGTGACCTTGGCAGTAAAGGTACCTTAGCTTGAATCACAATTCTGGCACTTACCAATGGGTTCATTGGCCAAAGCAAGTGTCTCTTAGAACATCAGTCCCTTTATCTGTAAAAAGTGGGTAATAATACCTGCCTTGGGGTTGTTGGGAGGATTCAGATAACATATGTGAAAGTATTTTGTAAACTGCAAATCTCAATACTGTGTAATTGAAAGGTATGATTATCTAATGAACCAGTCCGTTTTACCTCTGCATGTCCTACTTCTCCAGCCGTTTAAGTCTTGTTTTCCTGCTGGCTCACCAAAGTAGCTTCCTGCTGTCTCATTACCACCTCATGTTTAACATGGCAAAGATCAAGATTTTAATTTTTTACTGGAACACACTCTTCTCTTTTCAACTCTGCAGTCCCTGTGGGGAATATTACTCCAATGCCAATCACACAGGCCCGAGTCTGAGCCTGTTTTAGAACCTGCTCTTTCAATCTCTCCCTTTACAACCATGAGTTCATTAAATCTCGCCACTTCCTACACAGCTTCTCTAATCTCCAGCCTTTTGCTCCCCCTAAAAAACAAGTATCTAGTGCAGATTCCTGTCATTTAACACATAAACCTTCTGCAACCTTTTCACTAGCTTTGCTTCTTCAACTTTATGTGAAATCTCCCCAGACAAGATTTAAAGATGAGAATTCCTGCAACATGACATCTCTTCCTACATGCTCTACAACCCTAACCTGGCTGTTTCACAACAGTGTAGATTTCAGAAGCTGAAGGAAAGGGATGGAGAAAGCAGTGGAACAAAAGTGTTGAACACAAACTACACATTAGGTACTCTACTATGTTCCTTAAATACATCATCTGATTAAGTCTTTGCAGAAATTCTATGAGTTAGATGTTATTAAAGAAGACAACAGATCCAAAATGGAGTCACTTGTGCTAAACCCAAAGTCACCAATACCTTAATACCTAACTTACACCTAACTTAATACCTAACTACACCTAACAATTACACTTTCACCCTCTCCCAAGAGTGGAATTTTAAACCAGTCAATCTGGAATTACCTGGTCAGCACTAGTGAGGTAATCTGCCTGGTAGACTCCTGCCATACCCTAAAGGAAGGTGACCACAAACACTCTCCTCATTCCTGGTAACTTCTTTGTCCTGCCACTTTTGCCTACAAAACTCTTTCATTTCCTATAGCTCTTTGGAGCTCCTTTCTATTGGCTGGATGGGACACGGCCAATTCATGAATCATTGAATAAAGCCAATAAGATCTTCAAAATTTACTCCGTTGAATTTTGTCTTTTAACAACTTGGTGATTATTTTGAAACTTCTGCTTTGAAAAATCTTGAAACCTTTCCTACTTGACTTAACATTGGGTGAAATAATACATTTCCATTGTTTAAGATAATTTAAGCTATCAAGTAGATGATAGCTTCCTAAGTGATAACATAGGCTTGAGCCTTTATTTCTGCAAATTAATTCCCAGACCTTTGACAAATTGAGACCCTAAATGCAGTGATTTCCTCACAAACTTTTACCAGGACACATAATATCAATTGCTCCTTCAAAAAAATCAAATGTAGCTATTTTTTTGTCAACAATGACCACACAAATGTGGATATAACCTGTTTCCTATCTCTTTTATTAAGCAAAATACAAATCGGAAGGCAGGTGTCCATCTGGTTATCTCTCATCTTCCTGAATAGACCTTAATAAATATATATGACAAGCTAAGAATATATATTCTTATGGACTTATAGACATTGTTTGATCCATCCTCATGGATTTGGAGAAACTATAGAATTTATAACCTTCTCCATGAATGACTGTGATCACTTGCCCCTCAGCCTGTGATGACAATTTTTGTCCCAGGAGAACCTGATTTTTCTTTTTTCATTCCTAACTCTTTGTCTCTCTCTGCCTTATTAACACTCTCTTAACAAATGTTAACGAATCTAGAACTAGGAGCACAGACAAATGCTGTCGTGGGGGAACCAATGAGCTAAGGATTGCTGTGAAACATGCCTAAAATAAGTGGCTGCACTTCTTCCAGGGGGCCATAGGAAAAGAATTCCACCCCAAGAAAGTGTTTCTACATTAGAAGTGCCCTTACAGAGGCCAAAGCTTCTGAACGCTTCAGTTAATTTAACAAATAGCGGATTGTTTCTATTCACACTTGCTAACATAATATTAAACTGCACAAAGGAGAAAAGAATAGAAAGAAAATCTTATTCCATGTATTGTCCAAGTGACTTTTGGTGAAGTTTAAATAATAGCTGATGACTATTTATACTAATATCATTGTTAAATCTAATAATGTGCCAATTTTATATTGTCTAGATTCACTTGTATTCAATGTAAACAGTGCCTGTGAGTGATGTGAATGCATTAGCATGGTGTAAATGATATTCATTATATATGAACTGTCAGCTCTGCTCTAGGACCCTTATGATAATGAGATGTTGCTTTTCCTGAAGCTTTCCCAGTGAGTAACCATTTTTAATAAATAAAGTAAAATATGGATCCCTAGAAGACTTCATAGTGCTTTCATTGAGAGTTTTTTTTTTTAAAGTAAAGCACGTATCTCAAAAGTAGAGTCCTTCATGTTGCTTAATCTAGAAGCTATTTCTGTCCTGTTCTTTGGAGATTTTTTTTCATTACAGCTGCCCATCATGGTCCTTTTAATGGACAAAGTTGGAAGCTGAATAGCTAGATTACATTGTTACGATTCCTCAGCTGTTGGATTTCCCTTGTTGGTTTGAAAGAAAAAAAAAGATTTTATTTCATTTTGAAATGTATAAATGATGCCAAATTCCTATTTGAAGTTGTCAGACTGTGATTACCAGTAGAACTATAACCTTACTTATGCAAATCACTAGAGTTCATGGTAAGTCTGACATTTACAGAATTAATGAACTAAATAATTAAGTGACCTAGTAAGTGAATTGGTAAACCAGAACTATTAATCTTTTAATGAATTCTTTACTATCACTTAAATAATAAATTTTTTGCATAATTTTAAAGGATTACAGTAAAGAAACATTAGAATAGGAAACCCATTATGTGAAGGAACGTTACTTTTATAAATCCGTCATTATGTCTCTTTTTATTGAATTCATTTCTATTCAGGTTTAGAAAAGTGGCAATTCCTATATTGGTGACTAACAGTCCCCGACTTCGAAGTTTTTTTTTTTTTTCCCCCTCACTGAGACAGAGGGTTTAGGATCATTTACTGCTTCAAAAAACCACAGCCTAAAATGAGTAATTAGCATACAACTATAATTTCAGAAATCCCCTATTTGATGGTGTGCATCACATGTGTTTCAGAATTTTTAAGCTCTTGTAGGTTAACTAGCACATAAAAGAAGGCCTTCGCACCAGCTGTCTTCAAAAAAAATTTCTCTCTTCTCCACAAATGACTCTTTTTACCTTCCTTTTCAAATACCTTTAAAAAAAAAAACTCAAATCACAGCTATTAAAATAACTGAACTGCGCTAAACACAACCAAAATTTAGAACATTGAAATGTCCAGGGTTATATCAGTCAATAATGAAAGAGAAGTAAAAAGGTTAGATTGGGTCTTCAGTATCCATACTAGTTGCCTGGAAAGGGACTGCCCTCAGTAGGATCAGGGATTATTGAATCACAAGTATTTGGTACCTTTCACTAGAAGGGAAAAAATTCAAATGCTTAAATGAAAAGACAAGCTAGTAAAAGTGATGACTGCCATATTTTTTTTAATCCAGATGAAAGAAAAGGCTGATGATTGCTTCAATCAAGCGATACATGTTTATTGAACAACTATTACGTACTTGATACTGTCCTAGGTACAATAGGACATACAGAAGAAGAATGTGGTCCACAAACTTGAGATTATAATCTAAGTGAAGAGATTCAACTAAGATACACAAACTATATCAAGTTACATAGGGGTTGTACACAAAATCATGTGACACAGATTCTACATCTTGTGACCTTTTAGACTGAGGAGATACATATAAGTCGTTTTAGCCAGAAAATCTTCTGAGCCTCTGTGAACCTCTATTTCTGGCAATATGGTAGGCTACATATCCTGAAAACCTTCCTGATGGGGAACATCTAGAAATTTTGTGTAAAATATAATAATAAAATTATATATATAAATGCACAGCTGAGGCTCAAATAAATTAAAGGAAATTCCCAGGGTCTCATGATGAAGATTTTTTTTTGAGTAGACTTCACTCCCAGTATGGAGCCCAGCACAGGGCTTGAACTCACAGCCTTGAGATTAAGACCTGAGCAGAAATCAAGAGTCATATGCCCAACCTAATGAGACACTGCGGCACCCCTCAAGATGAAGAATTTCCAACCAGAATGGTAAATGAAAGCAGATTCAATGGCTACTCTTAAGAACGTGCCAGTTTTGATCATCAAGAGTCTCATAAGGATAGAATAGTGCCTTGGGTCTTCACAAAGAGCATGGACCCACACATAAAGCTGGGACCTTCAAAGGGCTAGACAGCCAGTGAAATTGTAGATTAAGAAAAAAATCCTTCCACTGGCAAATGGAGGTGAAGATGAGGCCCAAGTCCTGGATAAAGCCTCTCCTGAGGATTTGTAAATTTAGGACTGCCTTTCTTCTGATTTGGGGATCAAATTCATACTTCTTTCCAAGTTTGGGAAATCCTAAACCAAGAAATAACATAAATTATTCCCAGATTGATAGCCCTCCAGTATGCTCAGCAGAAGCCTGTGAGAGACTTATTTATCATGTAATCCAGGTCCTGAAAGATCCCCCATATTAAGATGCTGCTGGATTTGGCTCACAACAGAAAATTACAAAACATGTAAGGAAATAAGTTCTTCGGTTGTAGTGAAACTCGAGCCAGAGAAGATTGATTTAGCAGGAAAAAAGATGGGGACCCAAAGTGGGAAGATCACATGGTCTGGGGCCTGATATGGTGAGGAAAACAAGCATAGCAGAGAATAAATGGTAGAGAAACCTGCTCTTATGTTTGGCTTGTGGCCAAGTATGCATTTTAAAAGAAGTTACTCCATCAAATCAGTGAAAAAATGACTTAGACCATGGGTCATGTCTAAACATGGTCTTACTTCACTTGACCAACTTAAGAGTTCTGACTGGTGATCTAGGAAGTGGATAGATAGATAGATAGATAGATAAAATTATTTTGATAAAATTGATATTGATTATATTGATAAAATTATATTGATAAATATAGATAGATAAAATTATTTTCCTTTGGCACTTTTAAAATGGTCCACTTGGTTTGAATACTTTTGTTACTTTTTGAGTTTGCTACTTACTGGTCAGTAGTTGTCTGAACCAAAAGATACACAAATGGCTGATAATCCTTTCTAAAGAAAATTAAGAGCCAGGTAAGCGTATCTTCCTGAGGACACAGCTCTTGGGTTTAAGCATCCTAAAATTTTTTGCCTTTAACTACCCAACTTCCCAGGCTAGGGGGTAGGATCATTAAATATGTTCGTGTCCTTCAGATTGTGTCTTACTACTCCAGGGAAAGTATGAGAGAAAAAGAAAACAACACCTCACCTTAGTGCTTTGCACAGAGAAAGCATTTAATACGGATTATGTTAACTAACTGTTGTCACAAACTATCTCTCAAGGCCTAAGGAAAAGCCAAGCCATTTCATGCAGAGAGGAAGATGGTACCCAGAGCAAGATCAAACAAGGCAACTGAGAGAGGCTGCCAGGAGTAATGGCCCCAACTGGATCTTGTCCTGCCATGGCTGGCATGAACTGAACAGTCTGTAAAGCTTTGTTAAATTCAAAGGGTCTTTTCTAGAATATGGCAAACTATTTATTCCACAGAAGACAACTTACAAGGCATCGCATGAAAAAGTAAACACGGGCTCTACTGTTAAACTCAGGTTTGGTGAGAGAACCTATGTACAACACAGCTGCAGGCTAGCTGGCTTCAGACTGGGCTCCAGGGCTCTCTGGGGGAATTTCACCTTCCCACATACTCATGGGAACTTAAACTTTAAAAAACATCCCGTGATACCATGTTTTTCCATAAAGTACTTTCTTCCTACAATATTTTACTCAAATTAGGAAACTTCTCAAACAGACTCTCAGTTTCATTTAGTCATTTACTTGAAATTCACTGAGAAGTTAGTGTTTTTAAGTCACAGATGTCACTGTCGCCAGATATCTTCACAGTACATAACACTCTGTCCAGCTCAAATTTTACAGGGGTGTACAATCCAGTTTTTTTTTTTTTAATGACTATTGTGCCTGTAAACATGAAAGTCACCTGCTAGAGTATATATTGCCATCCAAAGACTCAGGCAAGAGCTATCAGCGGGTAAGGGAAGACATCTGATAACTTCTCACAGGTGAAAAGAAATGTTTTTCATTTCACTGGAATCAGTATTAAGCAGGCATCACAGGAAGAGCTACACAAAAATGTTAACATCAGAAACCCTACAAACTTGACAAAAACTATCTTTAGAAAATCACCAATCCCATATTTAAAATATATGCTTTGTCAAAAATATGTGGAACTCAGAAGTAATCAAACAGACCAAGAATGTTTGCACAAGTGTGTATGCATACTTAACAGATGTTTATACCCTCAACTATTTTAACAGAACAAGAAGAAAGAAAAAAAAAATCTGTCAAGTCATTTTGAAGATTTAATTTTTAAGCCATCATTCTGAATGGCTCTTTAAAAAGCTGAATTATCTACCCTGAAGTTCAAATCGGTCATTAAGTGTGATGTCATAAACACAATGTTTCTTATGATGTTCTAAGACTTGGATCGTAATTGCAGCTGTACCAACAAAAGGAAGAAGAAAAAAGAGACACACTCCTACGAAAATAATCCTTGGCATGAAACCACATCTTTTGTGGGCATTACATTTGACCACAGTCTAGGAACTGTCTTTATGATTAATTCCCAACTCTGCTGCTGAATCGATCATGCAGTGATCTGCATTGATTATTAAGGTGACTGAAGTAACCGAATCAGACATGGCTTACCAGTGCAAATTAGCTAATTCATCAACACATAAAGATTTCAGGAGAAATGCTAGTGATTGTCACATATCACCAGAAAAGGAATCAAATCTGCTAGGCCCATTTAACTGACGTTTACTGTATTTTTAAATAAATACATTTTACCTGGGAACCACAGACTTGATGTCCTCCAATATAGTAAAGACCTGTATTTAATCCTCTGTCACTTAGGTATAAATCAAAAAGCTGGCCTTTTGGCAGCTGAAATGTCTCTCGGAAAAATCACTGGGGTGCTGTACTCTTTTAATATGACCTGCTAGTTAGTTACTACAAGGTTGCAACTTTTGGTCACCCTAAAACAAACCAAACTCTAATTGCAATGGACATCCATAATCAATTTCCCGAGACCAGGAGCCTAATGTAAATCAAAATTAACTTAGAAAGATCCACTTGTACTTCTATCCATTTCTAATAAAACCTTCCAGGGCTTAATACTACTCTTCAACTAGATAAATTAGAAATGATAATTTAGATCTTAAAATAAAACTTGGTCCGATAATCAGAAAAGCCAAGTTCTGAGTCTAAAGAAAAATTACAAAGAAAAAAAGAAATTGTAACAATGAATATTTAAATGTTTCATCCCATTCTGTGCTACTTTATAGTACATCATGTGTCTGTAAATGTGTACATCTCTTGTATTCTGATACGTAATTTAAAAAGAAGAAAAAAATGCCAGAAAACCATGATAATTTAGCAAATCCAACATTACTAAGAAAGCCAGAAGGACTTTCTAGTTGGTTGCCGGTAAATGCAAAGATTTGGGTTTTGAAGACACAAGCCCAACAGGAACGAGCATGATCTGAGCCGATGGATTCATGGGAATTTTTCTCCAAAGCACCCGGCACCTGGTCCGTGAGCTTCCCACTTTGTGAGGTATCGCTCAGGCTCCAATGACGCCACATTACACAGGTCTCGAGATTTACTGCATGGAAATACTTAAAGATAAATGAAAAATTTTGACCTAGTGATAAATTAAGAGACTCCAATGAGCATTGTTTGGAGAAGAGCTACTGACACATGTTTTACTTGTTTTTGAAAAGCAAATACAGCATATGATTCAAAATCACTTCCGACAGCAGCCAACAGCCAACTCTTTAGACTGGCTCAATTCAGCATATGTTGGGACTCCCATGCCGCTCATGTCTTCAAAAAGAAGCTCTTCAGATTGGCAGTGAGGGAATATTTCCTTTGAACGTTTAAGTAACATGTAAAGATAGAAAAAAAAAAGATATAAATGCTAATAATTAAAAAGTAAATGAAAAATACCCAAAGCAGAATACTTGAAAAGGCATGGTAGTTTTTTGCATTCCCAGAAAGTGGCAGCCAGATGCATTAAGCTCCCATCGACATTCTCAGCTTTTGCTAATATTAACAGTGGGGTGTACACAACTGAGAAGAAATATCAGGAACATTCTGGGAAACATAAATTTGCACAATTAACAGAAAAAAAACTGCCTGATTATTCCAGAGAATTTGCCTCATTCTCCATTTTAGGGAACAGTTCTAAACAGAGACTTAAAGAGAGGAAACCATGAGGGGGACAGGGCAGGAGGGGAGAACAGCGGGTAGGACATCAACATTATTATTATTATTATTATTATTATTAGGTATATTAGAATTTAGAAACAGTTTATCACATTATGATTTAATACTTGGGCTTTGAATGGGGACAGCAGTATAACATACACTATTCTAAAGATGATAGCAAAGAAACAAATAGTCCTTTGTGATTATCTCTTAAGACTGATAAATTTGAGGGGCGTCTGGGTGGCTCAGTTGGTTGAGCGTCCGACTTCAGCTCAGGTCATGATCTCACAGTTCGTGAGTTCGGGCCCCGCATGGGGCTCCATGCTGACAGCTCAGAGCCTGGAGCCTGCTTCGGATTCTGTGTTCCCCTCGCTCTCTGCCCCTCCCCCACTTGTGCTCTGTCTCTCTCTCTGCCTCTCAAAAATAAAGAAAACTAATTTAAAAAATTAAAAAAAAAAGACTGATAAATTTGAGAGGCACCTGGGTGGCTCAGTCAGCTGAGTGTCCAACTCTTGATTTCAGCTCATGATCTCATGGTTCCTGAGTTGGAGCCCCGTGTAGGGCTCTACACTGACAGTATGGAGCTTGCCTGTGATTCTCTCTCTCCCTCCCTCTGCTCCTCTCCCCGTTTGCAATCTCCCTCTCTCTCTCTCTCTCTGTCACTCAAATAAAAATAAAAACATTAAAAAAAAAGACCAATAAATTTGAAATCCTATAGTTTCTCCTTGTCAGTGTACCGGTACCAATGATAAAAACAAATATATCCTCTCAGCATTTTTATACATTAAGTATGTTTTATTTGATTCCATAATTGCAAATATTCTGCTGGTTTAGTAATGTATCTAAGCCTTACACCAAAATCTATACATAAATCGATTTAAAATAATAAAACCAAATTAAGAACTGAAATGTTTAACCTTCAAAACTTCACTGAGCGTGATGACTGTGTGAGATAAGTTTGATTTATGAGCTTGCTGCCTCGTTATGTCAGAGATCCTTGCTTGGGAGATTCTGGGACAGTTTCTTCTCTAACTAGTCGGCTTCCAGAGTGTTTCTGAACAACAACCATTCCTATCAGCGAGGAACCTTCGCTGTGAGCTCACTTACAACTTTAATTACCTTTAAAAGTCAGCAAGACAACATATGAATGTTCACTTCTTATTAAATGACTCTCCAGATGTAAGGCTTTTAATCTTTTTAGAAGGAGGCTGGCTTCACTGCCATCGAGAATTCTTATTCAGGTGTAGGCATGACCTGCATAAAAATTTCCCTTTGCCCTTTTGGCTACCCAATAAATATCCTAAGGACAGAGGTAAGGATAAATTAGGAAAATCAAATCTAGAATGACTGGAAAGACTCGCTGCTGTAAATAATGAGAAAAAAGAGATGTATGGGGAGGCCAACAAGTGAAGCTGTGAAGGTCAGCCCCAAGAAACACCTTCCATCTCAAATGGAAGGTGTGTTCTTCCATCACAGAAAACCATCTTAAATAGAAGGCTGATTACGCAGCATGTGTTCCGATTAAAGTCATGAGGCATCCATTCATTTGTCCTTTTATCCTAGAAAAATGTTTCCACCATTTACCAAGTACTAGATACTGTCTATACAAAATTAGTAAGACCCTGGAGGCACATATACACTTGTGAGTATAAGGACAAATAAAAAGAAAGTCAGACAAGTGGGGGAAGGTTGGTGGTAAGAGAGAGGAACAGGGGCTTAAGCAAGCAAAGGGAGGAGCATCTAACTCAGCTTACAAGTGACAGGGAAAGGGGCCTGCTGGGCAGACTGCTGGAATTAACCAGGTAGAAGAATAGAGGAAAACTGTTGGTGTATTTGGGGAAGGTGAAGAGGAAACAGTGTCTAAACATTCCCATGTTGCTGGGATGTGATATGTCTGTCAGTGGCCAAGGAAATGTTTCCTGAAAGCATCTGAAAGCCAAGGATTGAGAATTTAACAAAGAAATGAGCCCTTCAGGATTTGTTTTAGAAAACAACCTGGCTGCTGTGGAAAGGATGAATTTGAAACAGAATCCTGGTATGAATGGAATGAAAAGCATGCATTCCAGAGCCAACAAAGTCCTAAACTGAGTAGCTGGGGCTGAGATGCTGAAGAGGTAGAAGGGTGGGATGGGCCTCAGGGAACTAATGGCTGGTTTTTGTGAGAACCCTCAGAAAGCTTTGATGATGACCCTTCACCTCTGCCCCTGTCTTTGCTGGGGAATCTGGAAGGATGATCTTTTTTGCAGAACCCAAACTCCTTGAGCACTGTACTTCACTCACTCACAGGTACCCTTTGCTGGGACCACAATCCTTTCCTCTCTAATATCTGCCCCCAAATCTTGGAACTTGAGTTCTCTCCTTTCCACCCAAGATGCCACAGCCTTTCCTGAACACATCTTTGTCTTGACAGGAAAAGGTCCCCTCTTATCCCCAGAATAATTCTTAATCTCATTCTCCGAGATAATTTCCTCAGAGCTCCCTTCTCCCTCATGGTCTTTTTCTTTATAAAAGATTTCTTGCCTTGGAGAATTCTTTCCAAATTCCCAGTGTTGCTGTAATTTGTCAATTAAGCATGTCCATCCCACGAGAGTTACAGTCGGAGCTATTTGGGTCGGCCTGGCTTCAAGGTTGAATTCCCCTCCCTGAACTGCTCTTTTGAGGAAGGTCCAAAACTAGATGGTAGAACCAGACCTGAGAAATAGCAGCCCTACAAATCACAAGACTTACTGATATCATAACACTCCTCACCTTGATTCTTGGCCCAGAATTTCTCTAAGGTCAACAAGAGTCCCAGAGCAATCAAAAGAAACTTGTAATATCTAAGATTTAGTGACAAGTTACAAGGTGCCAGGTATTATGTTAAATGCCTCAAATATTTTATTTAACCGTGTTATAATTCTATGAGGTATGTACTGTCGGAGGCTTAAAAATTAAAAAGGTTAAGTAACTCAGCATGCCTCAGTGGCTCAGTCAGTTAAGTGTCTAACTTTTGATTTCTCCTCAGGTCATGATCTCAGGATTCATGAGATGGAGACCCACTTTGGGCTCTGTGATGACAGCTCTGAGGCTGCTTGGGATTTTCTCTCTCTCTGTCTCTCTTTCTGCCCCTCCCCATGCATGCTCTCTCTCTCACTCTCTAAATAAATAAACATTAAAAGAAAAAAAGTTAAGCAACTTGCCCAAAGTCATGCAGAATAACTTAATTTACAGCCCTTCTTCTTCATCTCCTGTAATTATCCTCTTTAGTCTTTAGTGAGAAAACCTCATCCTATATATTCATCTTTCTGGCAACTCATACAGATTTTGAGTGGGTCTATATAGCCATCATTAGTTAAGTTAAATATAATTCAGAGGTTTAGTTCCCTTGTTACTTATTCAACAAACTCTTAGTGCGTACTTGCTACTCTATGCCAGACAGTAGAATTCAAAGATGAACAACAACTTTGCAAGCTTAAAAGAACTTTAAGCTTTTCCAGTGTGGATGAAGATTACCCCACAAGCGTAACAAAGTACAATTTCCAAACCACAGCAATAAATGGGGAGACTTCTATACATGGCATTGAATGGAATCTAGATAATGGACAGATAATTTGAGTCTCTTTGCTCTGCCTTCTCAAGCATATACCTTCCATATACCTTATCTCTTCATCAACTCTCTAGTTTTGCCAAAATATACTGTCAATCTGGTCATACTGGTGGCTTAATATTCAGTTAAGAGCTTACAGCCAAGGAGTTTGACTACATATCTGATTTAACTGAACAAACCTGACTCTTAGGAAAATATCTAAGAGCCCAAGGGAAATTCCAGAAGAGCCCAATTCCCTTGGTTGCACATAGCCAGTATTTGGAAGTTCTACAAAGGAATTATTATTTTCTCCTGCCATTTTGAAGCACCCCCTGTACATTTATTTTAGAGTAGAAGCCCATTATCAGGGTCCCAAGCTATGTTCTTTACAGGGCTATGACATATGGAAGGTCTTCAATAAATGCTATTATTTTTAATATTAATGGTACGAGCAATAATGAGAAATAGTCATGACTGTACATGCTGCCTAAGGAGAAGAAACTATGCTGAATATCCAAGAAAGTAATTATAAGAGTGTAGTTTACTTTAAATGAATTTATTCATGTTGTCATGTATTTGCTTTGCTTGTGTTTGCACACTGCAGCAGGCTATAGTCCCAAAGTCCAATACTAATAATAAAAAAAAAAAATACAACTCAGCCTTTGACTGATCTGCAGATAGGGTGAGGGAAATGTCTGGGAGAATCAGAGATGGGCAATTGGCAGAGAGAAAATCAAAATTGTTCCTAGGCCAGGAAATGTGCCTGACAGACAGACACATTTACACAGCGACGGCCACATTTACACAGCTTTACCCTTTCTCCATCTGCAGAGACACCGCCTCCCGGCTCAGAGAATGCTCACATCTCAAGTGTTTCAGACTGAGCTAACAGACCTACCACATTGTCCCAGGCACCCGAAATCCTCTCTTTTCACATACTTACACAGAGCACTCAATCTCCTCCTTCAAAGGAGGCATTAGGGAGCAGAATATAAAGAGTGAAGAAAGGGGCGCTTGGGTGGCTCAGTCAGTTTAGCATCTGACTCTCGATTTCGGCTCAGGTCATGATCTCACAATGCGAGTTCGAGCCCCACGCTGGGCTCTGTGCTGATAGGGCAGAACCCGCTTGGGAGTCTCTCTTTCCCTCTCTCTCTGTGCCCCTCTCTCTCTCTCTCAAAAATAAATAAGTGAACATTTAAAAAAATAGTGAAGGAAAATGGGAAAATAGTTACCCAACTATGTTTATGTTTTTCCGAAATGAAGACCCGGCAGACACTGCCAGCTTCATGGCATTATCAATTTACCCTACCCTGCATAAATGGACAGTGAGAGAAAGAAAGGCAGGAATGCATGGAGTTAAAACACACAATCAGTTTCCCTTGCTCCTAGGGATGGCTATGATGACACAGTGATGGCCGTTAACATGTCAGAAAATATTTGTTAAGGATTTGGGGGAGAGTTTTTGCTTTACCAATACAAGGTCTTCTTCCTTCTTGCTTTTTCTTCTTGCCTGGAATGCAGAGATGAGGCTGAACATCTAGCAGCCTCCTCGGGCCCATGAGGCAAGGTGTAAACACAAGAGTGACAGCTGCCTGCTAAAGAAAGGGGAGCAGAAAGGTAGGACATTGGGCGTTGATGCCAACTGACTTATTGCTAAGGGGGAAAAACAAAACCCTATTTGGTTAAGCCAATGTTACTGTGTTCCTATTACATTTAGCTGAATCCCAGATGATACACACGATAAAAACAAAAAAGAAAGCAGAAAGACAAACACATCTGTGTATCCACCGTGAAACTGTGTCTAGGATCTCTATCATGTGTGGTTCAAATAAAGGTTAGGAATATTTTAACTGTGCTCACTAAAGGGGTGTCTGTATGTGTTGTCATCGTTATTCTGATCTCTATCTTCTACTCAGGGTACAGAAGCCACACGTGGCCACATAAATAGCACAATGCACTTCAGTTGAGAAATTGAGCATACATGGAGATCTTAACCTACCAAAACCCAGGAGTGGTGGGTCATATCCTGGGCAGATGGGGAGAGAAGGCTGAAGAAGTGAACATACATCTTCACTAAGGCTACTGGGACTCCTTTGTGCTCCCTCAGGGGGTAATTAGTCACTCCATAATGTGAGCAAGGCTGTGTCCTTCCCTGGCGGCTGAGCAGGACTGGAGCGAGGGCAACCTCTTTTCTGAGTCCTTGGGGGTGAGGGTGAGGGGGGCTGCAAGCACCCTCCTAGATGTGCTCTGCTAAAGAAGTTCTTACAAAAGCAACTTCCTGACTCCTGTCACCCAAAGCCTCCTTAATAAAAAGCTTGGACAGAGCTACGAAACCTGGAAAGAGGTAGACGTAAAGGCTTCAGTGATGGCATCTGAAATGGATGAGGCCTCTCTAACGACTAGCTGCCAAGAACAGCACACGGAAAACCTCCACCTGTAATCCAAAGCAGCATCCGTTAATAGGTCAGCTGCGACGGACCGGACCGAGGGAGAGCGTGTTGGAGAACGCGGTTCATTCGCTGCGAACTGTCACTCCAATTTAAACACAACCCCATGCTCTTGTCTTCCTGATAGCAGCAAGGGACAGCGCGATAAGCACTCTAAGGAAAGACTGTGCCGGCCATCGGATGCTGAAGAGGCTGCTGCAATATTCAGCAGCCTGTGATGTCAAAGCAGGAGCACAGAGGCACGCGGACTGACAGAGGGCTCTAACGATGCTTCAGACCGTGGCCCTGGGTAATCAGGGCACCGTCTGCTCAAGTGCCTGCAGGGGAGATGCCCACTCTGAAGCCTACTAGTCATTTTCTTAAAACATGTGGTACTTTCGATCTGTCTTTTCTGGCCCACTTTTATTAGGTTCTTAAGTACAAAAAATGTTGTCCCACTACATGAATAACAGTAGTCCAAGTAAGATGACAAATGGTAACTAATATGTGATCCCGGTAACAGGGAGGCATAAAGGAGAGGCCGTGGTGAAAAGGAGAATTCTCACTCCATCTAAAGGTCACAGGCACTACACAGCTCTCGTCAGCCGCTACCATGCAGGCCCAGTATTGCAAGATATTCTGGGTCTTTCAAGAAATGCCAGCAATTTCTAAGGAAATCTCCAAATTTTTAAACATATTTTGGGTCAGACAAAGCCTGTCTGTGGGTTGGATCCAGTACATGGATTGCCAATTGGAGATTTCATATTTAAAAAATCCAGACGTGCCTGGGTGGCTCCGTCAGTTAGGCATCCAACTCCAGCTCAGGTCATGATCTCGCGTTTGTGAGTTCGAGCCCCATACTGGGCTCTGCAGTGGCAGCACAGAACTACACTCTCTCTCCTCTCTCTCTGTCCCTCCCCCTCTCTTGCTTGCTCTCTCTCTTTCTCTCTCTTTCAAAATAAATAAATAAACCTTAAAAAATAAAAAATGAAATAAAAAATCCAAACATGTTAATAATTGTGATGAATGCCTATCAGTTTCTCTTTACATCTCAATCCCTTCTTCCTTTCCTGGTTTCCTGACCATCTCTAAATTCTGGTCCTTCCTTTTACCCCTTCCCCCTCCTCAACTCGGCTTTAATTATCAGTAGGATTGAAGTGTTACCTGCCCCAGGATTATTTGTATCTAAAGAGATTGCTGCAATTAAAAAAAAAAAAAATCCTGCCAGAACCAAGAAAGGACTCTACAGGCAGCATTTCAGAGAGATTTGGACAAGGTTGCTCAGTGCAGCATGTCTGTTATCACACAACATAACTGTAACAACTCCTGAAGATGCTTTATTATGTGAGGGTCACATACTCCCTTTTTCATATCCAAACACAGCCACACATATTTATACGCACCTGCAATAACGATGATTTCCTGAATAGCAACATAAAAGATAAAATGACACCCCCAGAAGTGGCAGATAAGACTCAATGAATATAAACTAGTTGACATATTTTATGTGTGTTTCCTCGGTTGGGTTTCAGTTCAGTTTGTATCCACAGGAAATGTTATGATGGAAAATTCCACAACTGGCCCACAACTTACATTCCACCTTGGATCCAAGAACCAATTTCAGCAAATCAAATAGGAAATATAATACAGAAAACTTTTGGCTATATCTTCATATACAAAATAATAATAATAACTTTATAGCAGTGTGTTTCTTTAGAGTTTGCAAGGCACTTTCACACCCATACTCTCACTTGATCTACCAGCCTAGGTGAAGCACACGAAATACTTTGCGAATATGAGCAAGTTCCTTCACTCAAATCTTAGATGGGAGACATCATTTTAAAAGTTACTTTGTAAAAAGTTGCCAGAAGCAATGCACAGCTTATTATAGAAATTAGCCCAGTGTCCATGGGAATTAAGTACATGATAAAGAAAGCATCTCAAGTAAACAGACTACAACGGTTTTAAAAATCTGTCCACAAATTCTTTACTACTCCTCTTTTCGAAAGATGGAGCTTAATTCTCTTGCCCGTGCATGAATGCTGGACTTAGTGACTCGCTTCTAATAAATAAATACATTATTGCATGAGTGATCAGATGTCACTTCTAAGATTATGCCATATATATATATATATATATATATATATATATATATATACACACACACACACACACATACTCTCCAATATCTGTCTTGGGTGCTTTCTGTCTTGAATTACTCACTCTGGGGAAGGCCAGATGCCATATAATGAGGACTCTCAAGTACCCCATAGAAAGGCCCACATGGTGAGGAACAGGGGCCTCTGGCCAACAGCCAAAGAGAAAGAAACTAAAGCCTGCCAGCAACCAAAGGAATAATCTTGAAGCACGTCTTTGAGTCCCCAAATGACTGCATTGCTCACCAATAGCTTAACTGTAACTTTATGCAGAACCCTGAGCCAGAACCACCCAGAGAAGTGACCACACAGGTAGATCACTCTCATGTTCCTGATCCTCAGAAACTATGTGACATAATAAACAGTTGTGTTTTGAACTGCTAAGTTTTGGGCATTTTGCCACACAGCCAATAGATAATACATGGAGTAATAACTGGGAAGGCTTCTGGAAGAAGATAAACTTGAACCCACAGTTTTTCCTGTGGACCAGGATACATTCTAAATGGATCAAAGATTTAAAATGTACTAAATATAAAATATACTAAAGTATAAATGTAAATGTACATGCAAAATGTACTAAATTATTACCAAAGGCTATGAACGGATTCCTTTAAACCAAGGTTTGTCCACTTCAGCACTACTGACATTTCAGGCTGGATAACTCCTACTGTAGAATATTTTCTTGTGCATTGTAGGACATTCACTAGCATCTCAGGCCTCTACTCACTAAATACCTGGAAGTCCTGCCTGTCCAGTTGTGACAATTAAAAATGTCTTTCGGGGTGCCCAGGTAGCTCAGTTGGTTAAGCGTCCGACTCTCGGTTTCTGCTCAGGTCATGATCTCATGATTTCATGAGTTCAAGCCTTATGTCGGGCTCTATGCTGACAGCATGGAGCCTGCTTGGGATTCTCTCTCTCCCTCTCTCTCTAGCCCTCCCCTACTCACACTGTCTCTCTCTCAAAAAATAAATAAACTTAAAAAAAAATGTCTTTAGACACTAGAGTGGGGCATGGGGAACGGGCTTTCTGACTATAAGAAGAAACACATACAAGCTGGGGAACCAATACTTGCAACTCATATCACAGGCAATGAACTAATAATCCAATAGCAAAATAGGCAAAAGAAATCAGACAATTCTTAGGGAAAAAAACACAAATGTCCCTAAAACATATGAAATGATACTTAAATCTCATAAGAGAAATTCAAAACTAAACTGAGATACCTTCCTTAAAACTTTCATTTTGGCACCCCCCCCCCACCCCCGCCAAGTCTAACAATACACTTTGCTCTCATGCTGGGAAGACAAGAGACATACTCTCATTCACTGCTGATGGGAGTATTAAATGGTTCCGCTCCTAGAGAATGCACTGTAGTATTATCTTCCCAAATTACAAATGTATTTATCCTTTGACCCAGCCATTCTGTTTCTAGGAATTTATCTTAAACATATGCCTATTCTTGCCTCCTGCCGTGGTGACAGAATTGCAGTTAGCCCATGGCTACCCAGTGAGACAGTGAATTTCCCATCCTCCTTTGAAACTAGTGGTTGCTATGTCACTAAGTCTTTGCTAGTGGAATGTGACCGAATGAGATGTTTGCCATTTCTTGGTCTGGGTCCTAGCATGTTAGGCATGCACTTCTCCAAGATCTCTCTGTTCATTCCTGTGACATGAAATGTGGATGCATCCATGATCCAGTTTCAATCATGCAGACTAAGAGTTTGAGAAAAGTGGGAGGAATGAGATGCAAGGCACCTAGCACCTTGATATGGACTGTGCTCCCTCAAAATTTGTATGTTGAAATCCTATCCCCCAATATAATGGTATTAAGAGGTGGGACTTTTGGGGGTGATGAGGTCATGAGGGTAGGGCTCTCATTAATAAGATTAGTGTTCTTATAAAAGGGACCTCAGACAGAGATCCCTCATCCGCTCTGCCATGTGAGGACACAGGATGAAGATATCTGTCCATGAGTCAGGAAGCAGGTTCTTACCAGACACTGAATCTACCTATGCACTGACCTTGGACTCCCCACCTCCAGAACTATGAGAAATACATGTCTGTGGTTAAAGCTACCCAGTACATGGCAGTTTGTTACAGCAGCCCCCACAGACTAAGGTACACTTGAACGATTACCAGGAATAGACTACCACCAAACCGGACTCCCCCTATACAATCTCGAGATTGCTGCATGAAAGAAATGAAGAGACTGTATATCTGGATCTTTTTCATAGGGTATCTTAACCTTTATCCGGTTGTATCTCTGCACACATATGAAATAACATATGGATAAGGCTATTCATTTCAACATTGTGTGACATTATACAAGACTGGACACAACCCATGGTTCCATCAGTAGAGGCCTGGTTATACAAGCTACAGCATATGAAGATGAAGTACCATACAAGTATTTAAAAAGTGAAGGAGCCCTCTCTATATTTAAATAAGTCGATCATGGTCATATTGCTAGGTGAAAAACACACGGTGCAAAGCATTGCTCTCTAACAGTATTACACACCCTTGATGTTCGCCTTGACCATGTGATATGTTACAGCCGCTAAAATCATGTGATGCATGTCTAAGCTTCCTGAGACAGCATGAATTACCACCAGCTCTCCTGTTCTGGCCCTCTACCATAAGAAGAGCTTGTCTCAGACAGCAGCCACTCCTTTGGTCTCGGTCTCAGGAGAAGGACAACCTAGGAAGCCTACCTCTAGCTGGGGCAGAGCAGCCTGTGTACTGAGTGAGGGAGAAAGGGAAGTGTGCTCTGAAAAATCCCTGAAGTTTAAGACTTGTTTATATTTACAGAATAATTTAGTAAATATATAATAATCTATCTTTTGTGTCAAAAGGAGGATTAAGGGGCACCTGGGTGGCTCAGTCGGACAAGCATCCAACTTCGGCTCAGGTCATGATCTTGCAGTTCATGAGTTTGAGTCCCACATCTGGCTCTGTACTGACAGCTCAGAGCCTGGAGCCTGCTTGGGATTCTGTGTCTCCCTCTCTCTCTGCCCCTCCCCCACTCACGTTCTCTGTCTTTGTCTCTCTCAAAAACAAACATTAAAAAGAAAAAAAAGGATGATTAATAAGAACATATATCAGGATTCCTGGGTGGCTCAGTCAGTTAAGTGTCCTACTCTGGTTTTGGCTCAGGTCATGATCTCACGGCTAGTGAATTCCAGCCCTGCGTCTTGACCTCTGCCGTGCTGGTGGTGAGTCTGCTTGGGATTCTCTCTCTCCCCCTCCCCTGCTCACACATGCTTTCTCTCTCTCAAAATAAATCAACTTAAAAATATATATCATATTTGCATTTATTTTCATAACCATCACTAGAAGGATATAAAAGAAACTAATGACAATTTTTATATCGTTGTAATGACATCAGCCAAAGCTGTTATAAACATTTTGCTGTATCTACTTCTAATCTTTCATTCTGTATTTTTAAATAAAAATGGAACAAAGGCACATACTGTTTTGTGAACTTTCTTTCCCACTTAGTAGTATATGAAGGCGACTTCCCAAATTCATAGTAACCATTTTAATGTGCAATGCTCAGTTCAATGATTTTATTTCATTCTGATATATTGTCAGAAGTTCTAGCAGATGTTTGTGTAGAGCCACCCAGGCACACAAGCTATGGGATCAGTCTCCCAATGTCTTCAGGTCATTCTGTGTAACTGAGCCCAGCTCTGCTAGGACATGTGTGCGAAGGACCACGTGAGCTCTTGCCTACAAAGCCATATTGGTGCCAGAGGCCCGTGTGTGACTCCAGCAGTGGGAAAGGCAGGAGGGATTCCGGTCATGCTTTACACTTGGGCAGTATTTTCCTTCAAAGTTTTGATAAGGCCACAGGCAAGTGTTTTCTTCCTAAAGATGATTTCTTTGTTACTATTAGATCAGAAATTTTTATCCTAAGCCAAATTGGAAGTCGCAGAGACAAAAGTTTTACCAGAAGACTCTGAGAAAACTTCTGCTTTCCCAGAGAAGAATATTTTCTGAAGGTATGCTAAGAATAGGAGGAAATTGATAAACAAAGTTTTTGTATCACCCAGCAAGGCACAAGGTCACACAGCTAAAGGGCAGGGCTTCTGGTACCCATGCCAGGGTGCTGGCATGAAACCACAATTACTCTGTCCCAACAGCATCACACTGAACTGTATTTGTAGTTTTATTGCTATCGCACAGGTCACTTCTAATTTAGCACCTATCACCTTTGCACCAACAGTAAAAAGAAGGACATTCTGATAGCATGGATGTGTATGTTTTAAATAATATAAACTAAAATCCACATGTAACATTCATTTGCCAGGATACAGCACTGGTGTACCCAATGGAGGGAATTACTGTCAGGGTGCGTTTCTTATTCCTCTAAAGATCCAGGGAATCGACTCAACTGGCCTGGAGGAGAGGGGTCCCTGCAGACTTTCCAGTGCTTTAGAAGCCCCAAGGCAGAATTTTCAATGCCAGAAGGTGATTTCGAGGGCTATATTAGCCCATAAGCATGCCCATGAGGACTAATGAGAACACTGTAAGATAAAAAAGAAATATTATAAAAGACAAGGTGAAGATGAAACAGATTCAGACTTCTCTGGCAGGTCTAAATAATTGAAGAGCACAAAGCACAGGCTTCTAGGACGGGTTAAGCACATCCAGCTGTGAATCAGAAGACCTATGTTTTAGGAGTTTAACATTTTGGATGGTAACAAGAAGGAGGGGTTGCAAGTCATTCGAGAGCAGACAAGAGAATGCTGGATTCTTGCTCTTTACTGACAGAAGAGGCAACGATTAGGAGGATGGCTGATAAAGCTAGAAATAGCTACTCAACTAAACAAAGAAGAGAAAGAAGGAAAAAGGACCTTTCCAAAGAGCCTTTACCACTATGCTCCACTATAAGAGAGGGGGCAGCGCATTAGCCTAACACACACGCCTTAAGTTTTCTGTATTAGAACTATACGTGAGGTGTCACTGTGGGCACATAGTTTGACCATAAACATGACTCTAGGGAAACTGTATTATTGAATTTTGTGGGGGCCAAGATTTCCAAATTTAACTGTTATTCTTATATTTCAAGACTATTCTCGGAGACATGAAACCCGAGTGGGAATAATACTATGGGGTTGGAGTAACAGAAGTAGGAGGAGCCAGGTTGCCATCACTGCCCCCATCACTTGTGGGGCCTGAAGCCCTGGAGGGGGAGACAGGGAGTTGGGAAGAGGTAAAGCAGGAAGAGGGACAGGCTGAACTGAGGCTGAGATCCTTGCCTTACACGAAAATGATGGAGAGGAGGGGAAATGCTAATGACAAGAAAGAAGAAGATATACAATTAAGACTTTCCCAGTCTCTACCCAGCAATTTCAGCTCCATTTGTCCCAGATTGCAAATAGTCAAGATTCTCTTTTGGCACCTTTACGATTGTAGCGCTGAAGGGTGGGGGGAACTGGGAAATGTGCTCCCAACGTAGGCCAGTCAAATTTATGATGTCAATCTTTGAATACCCCATGTCCAATAACATCACGTGTGAATGATTGCTCTGACCCCCTTCGCCAGCATTGTCAGTTTGACATCAACGTATTTTATAGCTGGCATCCTTTGTACATGGGCAAGGTGGCACCTGTAGTATGGTGTTTTCCTATCAAGTAATCCTATCCTTGACAATCTTCTAAAGCTCATCTGGGAAACGATGTTGTCCCTGCAAGTGTTTGGTATTTATGAGCCCAGGGCAGTCTCTGGTTGAGAGTAATATTGACTGCATGATAAAGCCAAAAGGGGAAAACCTATTTTTCTTGAAGAAGACGTGTCTCCTAAAGTTGTAATAAGTTATTGGCTGGTATGGGGGCCATTAGAATGAAAACTCTAAGTAAAAGGGTAATATTTTGCTGCCATATATTTTAATCATCTCAATCAACTTTGTTGGCCAAGTAATCTTACTATTTCTCCTTATTCTGTTTGTCTGCATTGCATTATTATTATTTACTGATTGAACTATACTGGATGTATACATTGCCAATTATACTTTGGAGATAGAAATCTAATGATTTGACAATTCTATAGAAGCACTACCTTCTGGAGTGTTGTTAAACCATACTTAATTCATTAATGTTCCAATGTGACAGGAGCTATAAGTGCTAACACGACAAAGAGTGTGACATCTGAGTCAAACACCAAAGGAACTCATGAGTTCCTTGCCTCCTAGCCTGAAACCAACCAAACCGTGTTAAGAAACTAATCTTGTTGCAGACACAGCTGTTATCACTATTATTATACAGCTTCAATATATTCTTTGAAAAATAATGTATTTTCACTGCACAAGGTAGTACATGCACTGTTATTAAAACAGAATTCTGTCTATATATTTCAGGTTACCACACTGCTAAAAGATACGGATACTCAGATTGATACTTTAAAAAAATCTCTGTCCTTTAAGGATTGGTTAAATGCCTGGACTGGAGGAAGATTTTGGTCAACTACCCGAGGTTTTTTTTTTGTTTGTTTTTGTTTTTTCTCAGAATAATATTAATCTTATTTTGTAGTCTTTTCTTGTGTCTCCCTGCATCATGCCAAGACTCCTTCACTGCTATAACTTCAAGCCAACAAGGTGATCCCTTTCTAGTCAAGAAGATTCATGTGTGTTGTCTACCTTGGATTCCACTGCCTCTTCCTTTCCTGACTCCAATATATAAATTCCCCAACTGACCAATGTTGATTCATAGTTAGGGACATCTCTATGTCCCTATTCAGCAGGAAGAAGTTACAGAAGATAAGACTTTCCACCCTTAGCAACCTTAAAGAGTTAAGGATCAAAATTGTTCAAAAGGGGGAGTATGAGGACAACAAAGGCAAAAGAAATGTAGATAAAATCAAATTTCCTTACAACTTGCAGCCTATTGATAAATACGTGAGACAGGCAAGAGTGACACTCCTCAAGGAACTCATGGGTGCCTTAACGTTGATATTTTGCTAGAGAGTAAAAGCAATCTTAGCTTGACAATAGCCAGACCTCCAGGACCCTGCATTTTTTTTTTAACCTATGGAAATCCCTTTAGAGACTTCTGTTATCTCTACTCTATCCCCCAACTTAAAAGTATATACAATCAATCTTTCCTCACAATCACAGAGCAGCTCTTTCTGTCCATGGTCCCATCCCTGTGCTAAAATAAAAGGAACTTTTCACACCGAAAAATAAAAATAAAAATAAGGGTCATACATCGGAGTGTTACAGGTACTGCCTATTGCCAAAGTGTCCATTTTTCACAGGTCATAGTCAATCAAATTCAAATTATTTCCTTAAATATTTCCGATGGAAGGGGGTTCCTTTGGTCATTTAAGCTTGGACTCTTTTGGGGGGTACAAACAGGGGTCACTTGTTCTCTGTTAGTTCCTCTGTGCTCACTTGTAAGCATTTACTGCATCATTTCCTCCTGTGACATTTCTTTCCACTTTGCAATTCCTGTTCTTTTCATATGAGCAGCTGCCAAGTTTTTGACTACTTAGCACCTGCCATCCACGGATCTCAACCACTTTTTAAAAATTTGAGTTTCAGTTTATATATATATATATATATATATATATATACATATATATATATGTATATATATGTATATATATAATGTATAATAAATATATATAATTATTATATATTATTATATTATGTATGTATATTATTATATATTATATATGTATATTATTATATATATGTGTATATATACATATATAATATATATAATGTATAAATTATATACACATTTTATAAATACATTATATATCTAATACATAAATTATATATATATATAATTTTGTTGTAAAATAACATAACATTTATCATTTTAATGTTTTTTAAGTGTTCAGTTCAGCGACATTAAGTACATTCATAATCTTGTGCAACTCCTACTATATATTTCCAGAACTTTTTCATCATCCCAAACAAAACTCCATACCCATTAAACGATAACACCCCAATCCCCCCTCCCTATAGCCTTTAGTTCCTGGAAACTCCTCTTTTGTTTTCTATTCAAACCACTTTTTGTGTATTTACTTGACAGAAAGAAAGAGGAATCTCCCCTTGCTCATGGAAGAATTGATAGCCAGTACCAGGCACCGGGGCTGGGAAAGACTGTAACCCAGGGTCACTTGTCCTCAGAACCTCATTTCCTCCTCATGCCCCTCTCTCCGTGTCCCTCTACTCAGAAAGTTGGGTCCCTGGTGCTGCCCTCTGTCTGCCCCAGACCAAAACTAGAATGTTTCATTTATACCCACAGTTTCTAAGCCAGCTCCCTCTCCTCTGGGTCCCTCTCCACCGCCACTCAAGCTTCCATTCCTACTGACAGAAGAACAGGATGAAATAACTCATCCCATAGTGTGGACAGCTCACTACATGCCCAGGTGAGCGAGAGCCTACCTGAAGCACATGAATCTTCCAGGGGGTTCATGTTTTGAGGAAGAATGTTTATGAGCACCAACTAAAGGGCTCTACCCTCAGGACACACACTAGGAGCTGAGAATGCGCTTAGAGCCCTTCGGATCAAGCAAAAATAAATCATTTCTGGGTCAGTATCTTCGGAGTGCTGTTTCCACTAGCAATACTGTAGACAGGGGAGGCTGAATCCCTATTGTGGGTGGGGTGAGGGAAGAGTTCACAGGTGTAGTTTGAAGGTTCTTCCTGGACAGCTGTGGTTTTCACTTACATCTTCCTGCCAGGGAGTCATGTTTCCATCTCACAGTCACACTACATTTTAAAGAGAAAAATCCAAGTTACAAAAATCTCATTAAGTAAAAATTAGAATACCTATGTAATAAGGACAGTATTTTTCTTGCAACACTGTAGGATATATACATGGGATATATATAAGAATTTAATATTGATATATTCGATCAACATGGTAAGAATATATTGATATATACAATAGCAATATCACACTGATTTATGTCTGTGTGTGTGTGTGTGTGTGTGTGTGTATATATATATATATATATATATATATATATATATATATGTTGGGGAGGGGGTGGGTGTTCTCACACATAAAAGCCAAGGATGAGATTTTGGTGCTTCAGAGGTATGGCAAGATACCAGCTAGAAGATCCAAGCTACTGCAAAGTTCTGTCAAAGATAAAACTTTATTTTTTTATCACTTTTTAAAAAATTTTTAACATTTTTATTTATTCTTAAGAGACAGAGAGAGACAGAGTATGAGCAGGGGAGGGGCAGAGAGAGAGACACACAGAATTTGAAGCAGGCTCCAGGCTCTGAACTGTCAGCGCAGAGCCCGAAGCGGGGCTTGAACTCACAAACTGCCAAGATCATGACCTGAGCCAAAGTCGGACGCTCAACCAACTGAGCCACCCATGCGCCCCAAAGACAAAACTTTAAAGCTAGGTTTTGTGGGAAGGAAAAGGAAAAATAATTTTCTACATTCTTTTGGCATATTAAGGATGAAGACTAAAAACCTAAATCATAGTTTTTACTATTAATTCATTAATTTTTTTTTAATATTTTATTTTTGAGAGAGAGATAGAGTACAAGCAGGGGAGGGGCAGAGAGACAGGGAAACACATAATCTGAAGCAGGCTACAGGCTCTAAATTGTCAGCATAGAGCTTAATGTGGCACTTGAACTCACATGACCTGAGATCCTAACTTGAGCCAAAGTTGGACTCTTAACTGAATGAGCCATCCAGGAGCCCCTTTTTTTTTTTTTTTTCAACGTTTTTTATTTTTATTTTTGGGACAGAGAGAGACAGAGCATGAACGGGGGAGGGGCATAGAGAGAGGGAGACACAGAATCGGAAACAGGCTCCAGGCTCCGAGCCATCCGCCCAGAGCCTGACGCGGGGCTCGAACTCCCGGACCGCGAGATCGTGACCTGGCTGAAGTCGGACGCTTAACCGACTGCGCCACCCAGGCGCCCCTAGGAGCCCCTTTTTCTATTAATTTAGAGAAGATAATTCTTTGCCGAAAGCCTCTGGACACACTCCCCCAGGGGAGGAAAAGGCTATCAAAAGGAAGAAGAGCCCAAAGTTGGCCCTATCCTGTCCTGAGGCATCATCTGAGCAAGACGAGGGAAGAAGAGCTTGGAAGTTGGGGCCAGGGTGTTGCTTCCTCCTCTGCCAGTGGTGGGTGCAGGGAAATTTAGACAGCGTCCACCGATAGAAACGTCATGCAAAACACAAATGCAGCTATGCCCTGCATTCTCAAATTTTCTAGTTGCCACAGGAAAAGGTGAAAAGAAGCATGTGGAATTAATGTCATAAATATATTTGATTCAACCAATATAACCAAAATATTATTTCGACATATAATCAACATAAAATTACTAATAAGACATTCTACATCTTCATTACTGTCTTTGAAATCCAGTATGTATTCTTTTTTTTAAGTTTATTTATTTATTTTGAGAGAGAGGGAGAGAGAGCATGAGCAGGGAAGGGGCACAGAGAAAGGGAGAAGGAGAATCCCAAGCAGGCTCTGTGCCATCAGCGCAGAGCCCGATGTGGGGCTCAATCTCACAAACTGTGATATCATGACCTGAGCCAAAACCAAGAGTCAGATACCTAACCGGCTGAACAACTGGATTTTTTTTTTATAGTACAGTACTGCATTTTTTCTTATTTATGATGTTTTCAACAATACTTTCTTTTCTCTAGTTTTTTAATAAGTTTATTAAAATTAACTATTTTAGGGGCGCCTGGGTGGCTCAGTCGGTTAAGCATCCGACTTCGGCTCAGGTCATGATCTCACGGTTCGTGAGTTCAAGCCCCGCATCGGGCTCTGTGCTGACAGCTCAGAGCCTGGAGCCTATGTCAGATTCTGTGTCTGAGGGAGCCTCAGATTCTGTGTCTCCCTCTCTCTCTCTGACCCTCCCCTGTTCATGCTCTGTCTCTCTCTGTCTCAAAAATAAATAAACATTAAGTTTTTTTTAAATTAACTATTAATAAAATAGTTTTTTCTTATTATTTACAATAATTGAAAATTAATATTTGCATTAATATGCAAAATATGTACTGATCAACTGTTAATGCTATCAGTAAGGCTTCTGGTCAACAGTAGGTTGTCAGTAGTTAAGTTTTATGGAGTTAAAAGTTATACCCAGGTTTTCAACTGCCTGGTGCATCAGTTCAAGGATCAACTGTACTCAATAGGTTCATGTGGCCAGTGGCCACAGTATTGGATAGCACAGATCTAGAATATCTTAAGATACATATGAAAACACTGGGAAGCACAGCCCTGTTTTCCATGACCAAAGTGACACAGCACTAGGAGTAGGAAGGTACCTGAGGGAGGAGGAGAATAAAATGAGACTCAGGCAATGCTATGGGCCCTCCTGCCATCTTCACTAGGGCTTGCTGGTGGTTTCTACAGGATCCAGAAGCTTCCCTGCCCCAGGGACCAAATACAGACATACTGAGTTTTGAAGGAGAGTCAAAGAGCCTGGGCCAGGAAGAAAAAAGGCATTTAGGGTTGTGGTTTCAAGGTCAGGACAAATGGTCATAGGCTGCAAAGAGCAGTCCTACTTCAGCAGAAAAGACCATATAGTGCCCAGAGGGCAAAAAGTTGAAGCCTCTTCTCTCTTGTGTAAGTCAAATCCCTCCCTAGCACTTCACTTGCTCATTTATTAAAAAAAAAAAAAAGAAAAAAAAAAAAAAGGATTTAGGGCCTGCTCTGTAAACACCACTGATCTTGGTAGTGGAGATTTAGAGGTGAAAAAAATTATAAAAATCCTGTCCCTTATGGAAATTACATTCTAGCCGAGGAAGAAAAAAACTGAAAAGGAAAAACAATAGGCAAAATATATAGGGGGTTAGATAATGGTAAGAACTATGGGAAAAGATAAAAAAACAAAGCTGGATGGGAGGAGGGAAATTGGGAGATATATAATTTAAGTTGATCAAGGAAGAAGGTAGCTGAAGAAATGAAAAATGTTAGAGATGGAATTTTTTTTTCTTGCTATCCAAGGTGCAGTCAAGGTCAGAGGAGGGCTCAAAATGGGGATCAGAATGCTTAGGAGAAATAAATGGCCTTATATTTGGTACATTTGTATATGGTATGATTAAACTGATTTCTTAAAGTCGTATATTTACATGGAAATGAATAACAGTATGTATTACAAACTATTAACTGTGCTTATCTCTGGGGATTATGGTGAACGTACCATGATTGTATTTTTCTCCATTTTCCAGATTTTCTACAATCAACATAATCTATTTTAATCAAGGTGGTGGGCAGGAAGCCCTCAATAATGTTGTTTATGAAAAAAAGAAATAAAAACAAAAACAAAGGCAGCTTCCTTTGCCATCTGCTAATATTTGTATAATTGAAACATCTTACCATAATGGGAAATACTGAGTTCAATATCTTTCTATATTCTCAGGAACTACCACTCCAGCAATCCATCCTTTAGATTTTTACCTAATTTTATTTTTTAAATACATATTTGTTGAACCTGAATCTTCCCATCGCATTTTTCTGATATTCAGCATCTAGCATCTTACTGTGCTGACAGTGACTTTCCAGAAATGCTGACAGATTTCCATTGTGATGTGCATTCACTGCCCCATATACAACATCGGTTGTGACACCTTTCCCAGTCTGCCCCACCACCTCTTGGTGTGCTTTCTTTTGGAAACTTCTTGTGTGGAAAAACTCCCCAAAGACATTCCAAAGAACCGCCATCTGGAACATTTAACATTGTTAGCACATTGCTTCATATAGATTTATTTGCGAGTACCATCAATGGCACCAGAGAAACAGAGCCCACTGAGAGCGGCCTCTGGAAAATTTTTTTCTTTCACTTTTTGAAAGAGAAGTCATATACAAACGGAAATAACCAGGAATGCCACTCCTTTGGAGTGATATCATTTAATGCTAACAGAACATCTTGATCTCCAATAAACCTCCGAGAATAATACAAATATTCTGATGAATGTATAAGGTTGGACTGACATCCTATTAACCTGTTGATCTTTACATTAACTTCTGTTATTATACAGGATTTTCAAATCATTTTGTTAACCGGGTTGAAAATACATGGAAGACACATGTAGTTACAAAAATGTAGCTAATATTTTAATAACTTTAATATAAGGTACTGATAACCTATACTTTAAAAATAATTATGAATACTTGGTAAAGACTTCATTTTTTTTCTTTGTACTCTTTTTAATTGACATACAATTTATATATAACATATTAGTTTCAAGTGTACATGATTTGATATTTGTATATATTGTGCAATGTTCCCTACATAAGTCTAGTTAATGTCCATCTCCATATATACTTAAATTTTTTTCTTATTTTGAGAAATTTTGGGATCTATTATGTTAGGAATTTTTAAATATACAATACAGTATTTTAAATATACAATATACGATAATCCACCTTGCTGTATACACATCCCCTGGACTTATTCATTTTACAACTGGAAGTTTGTAACTTTTGACCTCCTTCACCCATTTCACCCACCCTACTCCATCCTACCCCACCCTAGCAATGTGTCTTTTTTTTTTAAGGCTTATTTTTAAATGAAAAGAGCATCTTCTACTAGGAAAATACACAACTGAGAGTGACATATTTTGGACAACTGAGAAATGTTTCTTGTAAATATAATGTAAGGGCCTCAAGAGGCTGAGACTCCTGAATCTTCCCACTAATCCCACTTCCCTTTCAGGACTTCATACCAAGGGAGCGTGTATACAGGAAAGATTAGCCAAATGGGAAACAAATTGCCACTTCAGCAAACAAGGACCTAATGCAAGGGAGACTGGCTGAAATCATTCAGAATATCTTCTGTCTCTAGAGTAGAATTACTCTAGAAACATATGACAAAATAGAACTAGAAACATTGCCATTTATAGATAATTAAGATTTTTAACAAAATTAAATACCCATTCATGATTAAAAACTACATTAAAATTTAAAAATTCTAAAAGCTGGAAATAGGAAAAAACTTCCTTCAACTGATAAAGGATATCTATAAAAACAACTACTACAAACATCGTAAGTTATTATTGAACGTTTTCCTTCTGATGTTGAGACAAAAATGACTACTGTCAATACTGTCCTGGCACTTCTAGTCAGTTCATATCTTTAAAAAAAATTTCCAGGGAAAAAAAGCTATAAATATATGAAAGTAAATTCTATCACTACACACCAACAAAAACCAAATTATAGAGTTTAAAATAATGCCACTTGAAACAGTGACAAAAAGCACTGCATTTCTAGGAATAAATCTAACAAAAGCATTAAGATATCTACAAAGAAAACCACAGAACACTATTGAGTAAAGGAAATCTAAATTAATGGAATCACATGAATTTTCACGTTAGAAGACTTACACGATTTTCAATTTTGCTCCAATTGCTATATAAATTCAATCTAGTCCCCTAAAAATCGGAGCAATTTTTTGTGCTCATGAGGTGATTTTAAAATCTATATGGAAATGAACAGGACCTGGGATAATCAACACAATTATAAACAACAACAGGCAATAATGGAGTCAGAGGGTACAGAATACCAAAAATCAAGACTTGTTAAGCTTCAGTAATAAGAGCAGTATGATACAGGTATAGGCTTGGACAGATTTACCGTGGAACAATTTATAAACTCCAACAGTAGATCTGTCTAAATACAGTCACTGAGTCATGATGCTGCAGTGCCGTGAAAGAAAGAATGATCTTTCCGAGAAATGATACTGGGCAGTTTGGGCATCCGTATGGAGAAAAGAATGAATCTTGATTCCTCCCAAGAATAAATTACAGGTGAATTTTTAAGCTCCAAATGTAAGAATTAAAACAATGAAAATTCCAGAAGGTAACAAAAGAGCTTATCTTTCTGAACTTGGAGAGGCACAGTTTTCTTCAACCACATACAAAAAAAAAAAAAAAATCACAAGCTATAAATCAGGAAATTGATACACTAGACAATATTAAAATTAACAGTTTCTACTTATCAAAAGAAACTCCTGGAAAAAAAAATGCAAGTCACGAAGTGGAGAAAGTGGATGTGATGTCACTATTCAAAAAAGGACGATAGAACAAATGGAATGCTCGTACATTGCTGGAAGGAGAGTAAATTGCTACAACCACTTTGGAAAACTTAAGCCGCTTCTACTTTCACATTCAGGTTCACTCCAAATAACCAGCAAAAATGTGTATTGGTGTTCAGAGATATGTAAACTCATGCTTGGGGTAATGTGGTTCATACTAGCCAAAAATTGGAAACAACCTTATTGAACGTTAGTATTAGAACGGGTAAACAATGGTGTACTTATATAATGAATAATACACAGTAACAAAAATGAGTAACTGTGGCTAATTTAAAAATAAAAATGCTGCCTTAAACTATCATGGGCTTTCTAGATTTTATCAAATATGAGGTATAGGTTGGCAACAAAATGATATGAGTAATGTTTTGTGTGTTTAATAACACTTAGCATTCATACATTTTCAGTGGTATCTAATGCACTCAAGAGTTCACTCCCTTTTATAAAGAACTATATCTTACCTATATCTTACCTGTATATTACCTGTATCTTATAGGCACTTATAACATTGGCGTAAGAGAGTCGCTCTTGAATGAACAATTACAGAACTCTGAAACACAGTTGGCTTTGTTCCTTCTTGGTGAGATTTGATTTTGATTTAAATAATTACATTTTTTTTCTGTGTGGTCTGGTTTATCTACAGGTCCATTTCATACACTGAGATTTAAAAAATAAAAGAATTTAAAGTATATAAATAACTTTTTTTTCACTTATGTAGTTTCTCTTCTACATAGTGACCAGATCAACTTGTGTCCCACCAAGAGGTAAAAAAGAAAAAAAAATCCATAATCTCATAAAAATCATTCAAAAAAGACCGTGTTGAGATAAAATTAAGCAGGCTGATTCTCTTGTACAATTGCCTTAAGTCACAAGACTTCCTTCAAGTCCCTTGAGCTTTCGTACTCTGTCTGAAGAAAGAAGCCTAACTCAGGGCAAGTAGGATGCCCAAGTATCCTGCATAGTGCCACCACCCTGCGTGGAGAATTGAGTGGGTAAGGAACCCTTGAATTTTCCCCCTATGACTTCCTCTGGTTCTAGCCTCATTGGTCTCATTGTTGCTCAATGAACAAGTCAGCTCCAGTCCACTTCCCCTGCCCCTTATCTATGCTCTTACCATGCCTTGAGATGCTCTTGCTTTTTCACTGCTTTGCTGTTTGCATGAATGTATCCCTCTTAGGTCCACTTTAAGTCACACTTCTGCTCTGCCATCTTTAGTTTCTTGGTTGCCTGGATGCGAGATGTCCAAAGCAGAGATTACATCCCACACTGAAAAATGGATGGAGGTAGTGAAAGCAGTAAAAGGACTCTCTCTTTTCTGTGTTCTTCAAGGTTAAGGAAAACCTTTCCCAGAAACACCAGTCCCACCCCATTCCACCCCTTCTTTAAGTCAACTTGGCCTTTACCTCACTGACCCTAATCGCTTTGTATTCCCAAGCTTCAGTGAATCAAGGGAACAGGCAAGGCTTTGGGGGCTAGGAATCCTTCATGCCGCCCCTGAGAGGCATGTCTACAAGGGAAGGTGTGGATCCTAGACAAATGAGAGTCCTCTAAGGAAGGAAGGAGGAGCCATGACTGTGCACAATCCACCTGGTCAACTGCACTTTCCAAGCAAGTTGTGCCTATGTCAGTGTTAATGCAGCACTTCTCTCTTTGTGTCACTTTGGCACTGCTACCTGCCATCTCTCCAGCCTGTCACTACACTCAGCATCTAGGGCCTTGCTAAATCCACTGCACGCCCCTGGAATCAGCCTTTACACCTAGTTGCTAAATTGAATGGCAAGTGACTGTTTATCATTATACTTCTCAGGAGTGGGAAATGAGTCTTTCCAGAGTTAATTAACCTATATAAACCCATAAAGGGCCAGCAAAAGACTTACTAGCAGGAATGCACCACTCTAGACCCCTTTTCTTCTGATCTATGCTTTGATAATTAACCAGGGATCCTGAAAAGGGCACATGTGGCTCCTCTTAGCACACCAATTCTGTGATAGTGAATTGGCTTTTAGTTTCATTTCTGTAGCCAAAGCACACCACGAAAAATAAATTTTCATTTTTCACAACATTCAGTTCAACTCAATTGTTCTAGTTACAGTATTCCTAGTTTTTATCCAGCTGATTAACTACAGAATAATCCAAATACATTTCAAATTATAAATCTTTCATGATTTGCGAGATTTTATACAAATGTACGTTTGACAGTGCTAATTTAAAGCAAATATCAAAGATGATTAAACATTCTCAAGATAAGAGGGATAAACCATTGGATTATTTTATAGATTTAATCAGTGAACATCATAAACTGCTATAAACAGAAATATTTTGATATTCATCTTTTCTCAAAATCATTCTTTGGGAAATGTCCAAGAAGGACTACAGAAGTGGGTCAAGCATGTGTGCACAAAACATTTGTATTCTTTACTGTGTAAACACTAATTTATTTGTTGAAATAATACACTATGAAATATTTATTAAATAAATTAGCATTCTGCTGAGCTGCTCTCCCAAATCATTAATACGGTTCGTGGTACTGATGTAGCCAGGGCTATGACTGTTTCCCATGTCTGTCTTCCAATTGTTTGCTAAGTATTTATTCACCAAGCACCATCCCCCAGAGTTTAAACTCTCCGTGCAGCTATTCTTTGGAAAGCTGGTGAAGTAAAAGGTTTTTAGAAATCATTGAACTTTCACTGAACCACAGGGCTCCTGTTGTCCAATCCTCTTATTTTCCACATGAGTTTGAAAACAGGTTTAGTGTCTTGTCCAAGACCTTGGAACTAGCACTATCTTTTACGTAAGTAGAAAAAAGAGTTGGTTTTTAATGGCGAGAAAGGAGTTACTCACTAGAATTTAGCCCCTGTGGAAAGAATCCGGGGGTCTAAGGACAGGTTTCATAAATCTAAAACAAAACAAAATGAAACGAAACAAAGCCCATATCCTTTACATTTTGTTTAAATACGCATGGTCCTTTAGAAAAGTTCATCAAAGAGGAAAAGCGATAAAGAGGAATGAATCTCCACATTGACCCAGTATAAAAATTGAAGAGAAAGAGATTTATTTATTTGTAAAGATTACTGTCTGCACAGGTATTGTCCATTCACCCTCCAATGCTTAGAACCAACTGCAGGGCAAGCTAAATGCAAACAATAAATAAGCAAGAAGACAGGTAAACAAACAGCGCAAATGACAAAGTACACACGGCCGAAAGAGCATTCAACCCGTCCTCCCCACTGGAAAATGAGCAGAACGCATTCAATGGCTGAGAATATGCAGCCGCACGATGCTCTCTCAGGTAATGTGTAAATGAGAGGCAGCATCCAGGGATGGTATCCTCTGAAAATCTCAATTGGTCTATGTCTCAGATTTAAAGTAGAAAGCATCCATTTTCTCTCTGATTTCTCTACTTTGGTTAATACCGGATAACATAATTCTTTCTCTAGTCATCTCATACAATATATAAATGAAAGCGTTTTCCATGTGTAATTTAATAATATTTTCACATTTGTCATATTTATGCTGAAAAGAATCGTGTATTTCTCTGGTCCCAATGGCCATGTACCCCAATTTTTGGTGTTTTATTATAGGAACTCTTTGCGAGACACATCTTTATTCTGTAGAACTCAACACAAAAATAAAATGTGAATGGAGCTATCCCAGGCAGTTATGTTTTCACAAGATTTCCAAAGAATTAGGGGTGCTGATTTTTAAAAAATGTAACTAAACACTTACAGTGAAAGCATAAATAACGCCTAAAATTGCTGACTTGACATTATCTGTTATAAATTGAAGCCCTAATCAATTTGAAAAGACTCATACACACTTTTCTTTCTCAAGATTTGTTAGTGTATTTTTTTTCAAAGTACATATAAGAATCAGGAGCTATTCAACCCATTTTTATCTTCCATAGTAAGTGCTGAATTATCAACTAAGAGCATTCTTATTTTGTTATGATTGGATTTCATGATAGTAGCTAGGTATTCCATGGGAATAGATGCCTTAATATTTTTTTTAATTTTTTTTTAACATTTATTTATTTTTGAGACAGAGAGAGACAGAGCATGAACGGGGGGAGGGCCAGAGAGAGAGGGAGACACAGAATCTGAAGCAGGCTCCAGGCTCTGAGCTGTCAGCACAGAGCCTGATGTGGGGCTCGAACTCACGGACCGTGAGATCGTGACCTGAGCGAAGTCGGACGCTCAACCGACTGAGCCACCCAGGCGCCCCTAGATGCCTTAATATTTATGACAACAGACAGATTTTTTTTTTCTTTTTAAAAACACCATGCAAATAGATTTTAGGGGCACCTGGGTGGCTCAGTCAGTTAAGCGTCCACCTTGATTTCAGCTCAGGTCATAATCCCAGAGTTGTGGGATCAAGCCCCGTGTCAGGCTCCACACTATATGTGGAGTGTGCTTAAAATTCTCTCTCTCCTCCTCTGCCCCTCTCCCCTGCTCATGCTTGAGTGCATGCTCTCTCTCTAAACTAAAATAAATTAAAAATAAAATAATAGATTTTAACTATGAGAGAAAAATATTTTTCCCCCAATTTTTCTCTTCTCTCATTTTGGGTATCTGCATATGTGATTTTTATGCAATTTAAAGTGTATAAAACTACATAACATATATACTTCTTTTTGTTGCCTGATTTTTTTCACTTAGCATAATTTCATAAATTTTTCTCCATATATACATAATTATCAAATAAATCCATTCTTGAAAAAGCTGAGTATCAGATGTCTTTCCATCTTCATAATTATTGTCTTAATGGCTGCATAATATTCTTACACATTTTTATATCATAATTCAATTAGCCATTTTGTGATCAATAAACATTTGCACTGATTTCCATTTTCTACCATGAGTAACCCTGTAGTAAACACATACATATGTAATAGTCCTCATCTCCAGATTATTTCCCTAGGACAGATTTCTAAAAATAGGATATCACTGGACCAAGGAACATTTTGTCCATGAAAATATACTGTCAAACTGCTTTCCATTTTAAATTGTCAGCAGCAATTTGTGAGTTTGCTAATTTTCCCACATCTTCATCAACACTGGGTACTGTCATTTTCAATTTTTGCTAATAAATTTAAAATATCTTATTGTTCTTTTATGTTTTATATTACATTATTTATTTAATAATTAATGAGCATAATTTTTTTTTCATATCTTGGATAATTATGGCCCACGGTATTTTCATATGGGCTTCTTGAGTATTTACTGTAAATCAAATGCTGGGCTGGGGGCTGAGAGGCACAATGATAAAGACAGAATGAATTTTGACCATGAGGAGGTCACCAAATAGAGTATGTTTCAATGTACTTTATTAATTTATAATGGAAAGCTATTTCTTTCCCTTCTTGAAAAACAACTGACATTTGCATAGTACCTCTCCTTTTTGGAAGAATATCTTTTTACATATTTTTTAATGTTTATTTATTTTTTGAGACAGAGAGAGAGAGAGAGCACACGGGGGAGCGGGCGAGTGGCAGAGAGAGTAGGGGACACAGAATCTGAAGCAGGCTCTGGACAGAAGAGTATCTTTTTTATTTTATTTTTTTAATTTTTTAAAAGTTGATTTATTTTGAGAGAGAGCACAAACAGAGGAGGGACAGAGAGAGAGGGAGAAAGAGAAAATCCCAGGCAGGCTCTGCACTGTGAGCACTAAGCCAGATGCGGGGTTCAAACTCAGGAACCGTGAGATCATGACCTGGGCTGAAACCAAGAGTTGGATGCTTAACCAACTGAGCCACCCAGGCACCCCAGAAGACTATCTTTTTTAAACATTAGTGTATATATACATGCTTTAAGAAAGGTTTAAAGTACAGAAACACTCATAAACATATACAATAAGGGACTACTCATTACCAAGAGTAATGGTCAAATATTAACCTTATTTATGTATTTGTGTCAAGCCTTTTTAATTTAATAAAAAAATACATTTGAAGTCCTCTTTTTTGTCTTTTTCCTTCCCATTTCCAATTCTCCTTTTTCCTGAACAACTATTGCCATGAATTTAGTTTATATTGTTCCAGTTCATTGAATAACTATAGTTTGGTGGGGCTTTATTTACATAAATAATATTCTAGGATATCTAACATTTTACAACTTGTCTTTTCACTCTTTTTGAGACAGACCCATGTTACAATACAGATAGCTAGTCACTTCTCTTAACTGTAATACATTAGTCCATCATATAGATTTATCATATTTATCTATCTATTCCCCCATTCATGGACATATACAGTTTCATTTTTTCCTTAAAAAAAAAAAAAAAAGCACATGCCAGAGCATCTGGGTGGCTCAGTCAGTTAAGCATCCAATTCTTGATTTCAGCTCAGGTCATGATTTCATGGTTTGTGAGTTCGAGCCCCACATCGGGCTCCATGATGACAGCACTTTTGAACCAGCTCCAGACCCTCTGTCCCCCTCTCACTGCCCTTCCCCCACTCTCGCGCATGCTCTTTCAAAAATAAATACACACATTTCAAAAATATTTATTAAAATTACCCTACTTTTACAGGTAGGAAAACTAAGGCCCAAAGAAATTAAATAACTCACTAATCTCCAGTGAGAAAGCCAGTAAGCAGTGGAACCAGTTTAATTTTCAACAGTCTGGTTCCAGACTCATACCTACAGTCAGTCTGACCACTTGAAATAGTCTCATAGAACAGGAGACTAGAACTGACTCATAGAACTAGCTCACATAATTTACATATAGTGGTTACACGTCAGTGTGTTTTCTTATTTTATAAAACAAAAACACGAACAGGCAGTCTAGATGTAAAGATAATTACAACTACAAAATATATTTTTATGCCTACAAAGGCAATGTCTTCTTTTTGTAGAAATAAAAATACTCACAAAAGTATATAAAAAGTATAAAAATTACTCTGTACTTCAATACCCAGATTGTTACACTTTAGTTTGTCTTTTAAAATAAAATAATAATTTTTCATTTTTAGTGGTTGTGCTCCTTCTTTTTTAATTACATCTAGGATTAAAATATTTGGAATAAAAATTATTTTAACTATAAATTAGGGAGTCACTGGTGTACCCATTTAAAATACATATCAATATGGAATTAGCATATCTAGTTAAACCAAACTGGGGGGGGGGATAAACCAGCTCACTTCTACTGGTACCAGTGGAACAAACCACTGCAACACTTGAGGAGAAGACAAGTCAGTAAAAAAACAAAAGAGTACTATGTTTTTGCTGAAATGGACATGAGTCTAAATTTCCAGCTACAGGCAGAATGAAGAGTGATTTTTCGCAGTTGGCAAAAATAAACAAAACTATTTGCAGATGAATTCTGTCAGCCAAACAACCCTGACTGGAAGCTTAGGAAAGAAAGATTTCCACACAGATGTGTCGTACAGAAAGCAATTTTTCCCTGCTGAGCAGGCCCATTAAGGTATAGATCTTGCAAATGTTCTGTTGTTGACGTGAAGGTGGACAAGAAGGTAGGAGGTGCATATTGCCCCTTAAGATGACATAACCGCATTGTTTCTTAGTGAGTCAAATTCATGCTTGTCACTATTTCCCACACAGACCACACTCAATTGGCTTTAGAAAGAACCCAAACCAGACTCCAGGCTCTCTACTCTTTGGCAGTTCGACCTATGACTGAAGCTTCTTCCCTCACCTCACCACAGCACACATTTCTCTACTGCCAGCAGTGCCTGAGCCTACATTAGTCATTTTCAGGGCAGTCCTGATAACTCCTGTCAAAGGGCAAATCTTCTGTCTGGAAGGGAGTACAACACACGATGCCCTTACCATCCATTAATATCATCTGTTGGTGGGATCTCCAGGCATTCACTTAACAAACTGTGAAGGAATGGTACAGTTGAGTGTTAGGCTTTCAAAAGATAACCAAGAAAACAAACGTCTAGATGGAGTTTCCCCAAATTCATTTTCTCCAGAAATTTCTAAATGCTGTTAGTAGGATTCCATTAGGAATTATGGTGTGCGGTAGCTTGCTCTTTTTTTTTTTTCTTTTAAGTTTTTACTTCTTTATTTATTTTGAGAGAGTGAGAGCATGTGCATTAGAGCAGGGGAGGAGCAAAGAAGGAGACAGAGAATCTGAAGCACTTACGCAGTGTTAAGCGTAGAGCCCGAAGCCAGGCTCAATGCAGGGCTCAAATTCGCAAACCGTGAGAACATGACCTGAGCCGAAACCAAGAGCTGGATGCCTCACTGAGCCACTCAGGCGGCCCCGGTAGCTTGCTCTTTATAAAGTCACCAGACATACCGCTGTTTTAAAAGCTGAGAAGTGTTCTACTAAAAATTAATTAATTTTTTTTTTGCTGAATTTACCACGAATGAAAATTATAACAGACTGTCTACCAACAAACGAGGAGAAACTTCGTTTTTGGTGGAATAAACGGTGTGTGAAAGGGGTAAATGCTCTTCGACAGGGTGATTGGCAAGGCATGAGATAGGAAGGGTTGAGACCCACTGACAAGGGTAGATCAGAATGCATATGCAACTAATTATTTCTAATTAGAAAAACTCTCCAAAGTATAAGACACGGCTTTAAAAATGTTAAAAATTAAACACACTTTGTCATAAGTAATCATGTTGAGTGTTGCTTTTCCTGATGAGGTGTAATCAGGATGTGATGGGGGAAACACAGTAAAGTTAGCATCAGAAGTCCTGCATTTGAGTTCCTGCTTTGCCACTTAGAAGCTATGTGATATATGTGAAATTTGTACAAGTTCTGTATAAATGTGGGGCATTCTTGGAATTTAGGACACTTGCAGGGCAGCAAAATTCTTACATGTCCTCCCAAATAAATGAAATGTGCAGAGTATCTTAAAGATTGTTCTTATCCCCCCCCCCCCCCCCCCCGCAGTTTGGGGCTATAATGAATAAAGCTGCTATGAGCACTTTTGTATGCTTTTTCCCATGGACACATTTTTTGTTAGGTACATTACCAAATGTAACAAGTTTCCCATTTCATTAGATTTTCATTGTTTCTACCTCTGACAGGGTGCTAACTTCTAGCCCAGTCTTTAGTTAGGATTCTTATCTATTTCTTCAGTAATAGCCAATGACATTCTGATTTCTTACTGCATTTTAAGAACTGAAAAGATATTTCTGAACATTGTAAGAACATGTTGACTGAATTTTTTTTTCTTAATGAAAAGGGAAAAAAACAAGTGCTCTTTTAACAATTATATGTCCACAGAAAGATCTGTATAAAAGTGTTCATTGCATCTTTTTCATTATAGCTCCAAATTGGAAAAAATCCCACAGGTATCCATCAAGACGAAAACAAATAACTTTACCATGGTGTATGTATGTGTATGTGTATATATATATGTATATATACTGGAACATAATAAAAAGCTACATAAAACATGGGTGAATCTCACAGATACAGTGTTGAATGGGAGAAACCAGGCACAAAAGAGTACATATTGAATAATTTGTATTTACAAATCTAAGAACAGGCAAAAACTAAGTGATCGTGATAGAAGTCAGAACAGTGATTATCTCTGGGAGTAGAGTGGGGATGACTAAGAATGATCATGAGGGCAAGATATGGGGTGCTAAAAGTATATAATACCTCATGTGGATGGAGGCTAACATAATGCAGGCAAATATTCATCTAGTTGTACACTTAAAATCAGTACATTTCACTGTATGTCATCTTATAATTTCATAAGCTTTCCTTTAATAATAAAATTTTCATCATTCCTACCTGCCTTTTATCAATATTATATCTAAATTCAAATTTATTTACTCATGTCCTATTTAGTCTATCAAAAATAAATGATTAATTCCATCTCAGCCCACATCATGCCAGGGGCTAAAGGCTTAGCACTGAATGGGGGCATCCACGGTTGCTGCCCTCGGACAGCCCAGTAGGAAAGGCAGCCGTGAAGAAAATAATTATAAAATGACATGTATGCCAAAGGAAGTACGAAACCCAGGGTACCAGCCTAATCTGGGAGGTTAGGGAAGGAAGTATCATTTAACTGGCACATGAAGAATGAGCTGACTCTAACTAGATGAGGAATACGTGCTAGAGGGAAAAGCATGTGCAAAAGCCCTGAGGCAAGAAAAGTGTTCCCAGCATTGAAATAGATGCGTCTGGAGCTGGGAGAGTCAGGGGAAAGGTAAGCAGGGGCCAGAGAGATATTAAGTCAGTCAATGAGAATAATGCAGCTGTTCTGATACTCATGACAATTTCAAATTAGAGATTATTTCAAATTTGCTTGGAGCTCCTGCAGTCTTACATCACTGTCAACACCCAATTGATTATTTTATTGTGGTTGTCTGGTATTGAAAAAAGTCCAGATTAACATGGACAAATGGTTACAAACGATTTTTAACAGCCTAGCTAGCAATCCCAGGGGACTTCATGATGAACTAGAGATGGCAGGAGATGCTTTACTCCAAGTTTGAAATACAACAGCAACAAAAACCGAGGTGACAGCACAGGCTAACCTAGTTTGTACAGTAGGGATCGCATGATGTCAACTGCTGATATAGAAGAAAATTACATGTGTATTGTATCTTTAATTACATTTTTAAAGACATACCGAAAATAATTTTAAAATGATATTCTAATAAAATTTTTGTAGAAACCCGGAGGCACTCACTTTGAAAACCTCTGGTGTAGCCAAAAGATTCTGACTGGAATTCTCATCTTGATCCTGTCTGTACAGATTTGGACAAGTCACAGCCTTCCTTTCGGTCATTGATGACATGGTGCGTGTTCTGCCACTCCAGCTGTCCTGGTCTCAGGAGCTCATGTAGGGCAGACTCTTGGTCGCCTTGCTCAAAGAACATCCAGTTTCCTTCTGGAGGTATTGCGGCCAGCACTGGAGCCTGAATGCTGATTGGTCAAAGCTTCTCAAGCTAATCCCATTCCCTTTGGCCATGTGTTCATTTCCCCCAGCCTCCTTTGCAGCTCAAGATGGCCATGTGACACTTCTAGACAAGGAATTACAAAGGAGAAATATGGGAGGGTGCTTCTGGGGAATCTTTTTCTCTCTTATATAAAGAGAACACTTCACAGGAGGAACCCCTTTTCTTCCTTCCTCTTTTCATCATGCTGTCATGTGAGGTGTTTTTTGTTGTTGTTTTGTTTTTGTTTTTGTTTTGTGCCAATGCACCCATCGTGTGAGCATGAGGAGAAAGGTAACAGAATTACCCACCTAGCACTATGGCATCTTGGAGCAGCTGAGCTGTCATTGCTACCACCCACATCCAGCATTGCTGTTATGTGACAAAAACAATGAAACACTCCTATTGCCTGAGCTAATGTTAGGCATTCAATGAATTGCAGCCAGAGCCATCTCAAATGATATAGTGTGATATGAAGTTTTTCCAAATTGAGTGGCTAAGCAAAGCCTCATGAGCCAGTCCCAAAGAATATCACTATATTCTCCTCCTCTGGATCCATGTGGTAACATCATCCTCTAGGTGACATAGCCTTATAATAAATAATTTAAGTAATTAAACTTCTTTGGGAATAAATGTGATATAATACAAAGCACACGAACCTTGGAGCCTGACAAACCTGGACTTGGATCCAAACTCTACAAGTTAGAAATTGTGTGATTTCAGGCAAGTACCTTAGTCTTTCCAAGCCTCAGCTTCCTCATCTGAAAAATGGGGATAATAATAAATCCTGCCTCAGAGAATTGTTAGTGGTATAAAATCATCTGAGACATATGAAGTGACTGGAACACTGGCCCATGCATTAAAAAATGTTGTAAAATGTCTACTATGCTCTGCCTCCTACTCATCATCATCACTTCTTTTTCTTCTACTTGAAATTCCAGAGAATTTAAAGACAGCCTTTGCTATGTCAAATGTCATTCTATATCAGTCTTTCTGATTCCTAAGAAACAGAGGAGATAGGAGTTAAAATCATTCAGAACGTACTAATAAATAGAACTATTATTTTACTAGGTAATGATTTTAAAGGGTTTCAAAGTCATCAGAAGGAACGTATATAAAAATACAAGTTCTAGCACATTAACTCATATTTCCTATGAGAATTTGTTTTTTGAAAGTATGAGCAGAATCTTCAGAAGTATTTTCATTTTTACTTATTTTTTAGGTATTTTCATTTTTTAAAAAGTTGATTGTTTTAAAAAATACAAGTAAATTCTTATCACTGTACTTGTTTATGCATGATTAAGAAGACTAACCAGACTTATTTCCAGATTTATCTTTTTTATTTTTATGTTTATTTTTGAGAGAGAGAGAGACAGACAGACAGAGCACAAGCAGAGAAGGAGCAGAGAGAGGGGGGACACAGAATCGAAAGCAGGCTCCAGGCCATAAGCTGTCAGCACAGAGCCCGATGCAGGGCTTGAACCCAGGAACTGTGAGGTCATGACCTGAGCCGAAGTAGGACACTTAACTGACTGAGCCTCCCAGGTGTCCCTCCAGATTTATTTTAAATTGATGGTTTATGGGGTATCAAACACAAGAATTATTATAACTCCTTGCTATAACACAAAATATACAGTTTTATAAACAAATTCCCATGTGTCTACTTTAATTGCAGTCCTGCCACCAGAAAGTTATTAACAATTATAACTTTGGTAATTAAATGGCCACAATGGAGAGTTCCTTTATATCCCAAAATACAAATCTTAAAAATAATCAATTAATTCCTAGCACTCAACTAACTAAAAATGGCTTGGCCCAAGTACACAAGGTTGATTGACACTATGTTGTAACAGTTGCTGGGTTGAATGATTCGGTCCAAGGCTTGGACTAGGATGTTATTCAAAGGAAACACTTTTGATGTCTGAAATTAGCTGATAAGTAATATCCAGACACATTTTCCTCTTATTACACTGGAAGGCTAAAACAGGAAAAACTCTTTCATTCATTCACTTATTCAGTAAGTTGTTTTTTGTATTTTGTTTTTTGTTGTTGTTGTTGTTTTGAGAATGTACCATGAGACAGGCACTGTATTAAGCCCAACGGACCTAAAGGTGAATTAAAAGGACAGGGTAATTGTTCTCACAGAGCTTACCTCAGCCCCGTGGGGACATGGAAAGAAAATGGTTTCCATATGTTTGAGTGTGATATGGCCCAGTGGGCAGTACAATGTACTGCAGAGAGCTTGCTAGGGACACTTAAGCTCATGTAGGGGAGGGAGGGACATGGAAGCTGAGCTCTGTAGTGTCCAGCAATGAATCCAATTGGAGAAAGAGGGGGAGGGACAGAGTGGGGAGGCAGTAATCCCGACAAATGAAGCATACAGTTTTGGGAGTGCAGTAAGAGCTGTATACAAGCCTTACAGGGAGGCGACAGCCTAGAGTTCCTTACTGATCTTATAAGAACTAGAAAGTACCCTCTTAGACATCAAGCCAAGGATGCTGCATAAAAGGACCTCTCCTTTTTAATTTCCACAAAACAAATGAAATGTATAATCGCCACAGAGAAGAGAGACTTATTTGGTACTGCTGACCAAGCACAGTACCCCATCTGTGTGGTTAACACAATTAAATATAACTAAGCATTCATGTTCTAATAAGGGCAACGATAGCAAACCTATGAAAAGCTCTACCTCTGTTAAGGGATAAGTAAGTGACATTTGGATAGGATGACCATACCTCCCAGTTTTCCCAAGACAGTCCCAACGCACGCCCGGGTCCCTGCATTAGTATTAATAATGCCTCCATTCACTCTCAGGAGTAACCTGGGTTGGATGATAAATTAGATCCCATGGATCCAAAAAGGGGATGGTCTCTATAGACTAGGCTGTTGGGAGAGGTTTCACAGGACCAGTGGGATTTGTAGTGTGACTCCACAGCAGGGTGGGCGTCAGTAAGAAGAGCCAGTTACAGCTGAAGATCAAATGCAAACCAAGAAGAGGTACCTGCTGAGTGCTCACCAGTTCTGTGAATGAGAAATCTATTCATTCATTCCCTTACCCATTCAACAAATACCGACAGAACACAAACTCCACACCAGGCACAATTCTCATAGTGTGGGGTTGGGGGGAGAGGCAGAATTAAAAAAAAAATTGACAAATAAGTAAGCTGGATGTTCAGACAGTGATAAGTGCTCTGAAGAAAATCCAAAAAGGTGATGTGTCAGTGAGTACCTGGAAGGTGACTGCTCTAGACAAGGCTCTCTGAAGGGCTGGCCTGTGAGTTCTGACCTGAATGAAAAGAGGCAGTCACCCATGAAATGATCTGAGGAAGCATTTAGGGCATATGGAGAAAGATGAAGGCCAAGGCCCAGGTGCAGGGCTAAGCTTGGTCTGTGGATGGCAGGAGTGATCAAGGGGGAGAGTGACAGTCACAGGATTAGGCAAAGCAGGTGAGGCTGGGCATTGCAGCTCAGAGGAAGTGTGCACAGGATTGCAAGTGCAAGGGGAAGCCATCTGGACCAAAAACAGGCAAGTAACTTCACCTGAATCATGTTTTAAAGAGGTCACTCTGGCTGTATTGGGGCAAACAGAATGTCGGGGAGCAAAGACGGGGCAAGGAGACCATTAGGGACAAAAAGATGATGGTGGCTGCTTAGCCCGGACAGTTGCAGGGGCAACAGGTAACTGGATCCCAAATATCTTTTGGAAGTAAGCTGCCAGGGTTTACTGCAGGTTTTCTGAGGCCGAGAAGGTGAGGAGTGAGTGGTAGAGAGAAATGAGGAATCATTCCTGGATTTGGCTTAAAATTGCGTGCATAGTTCTATCACTACAATTACTGAAATGTACGCGCCATTCTACTTTCAAGTGCCCATTCATATTTTGATCAAAGAGCAACTAACCCTGACAATGGGAAATGCTGATTCAAACTATGAACTCTTAGGACAAAACCCACGTCAAATTCATCTTTTCATCTCCTACGGTGCCTAACTGTGCCACTGCACAATAAATGCTCAAGAAAATAATAATAAATGAATGAAAGCCTTCTATGTGAATTAGTCTAGATATTTCAGAAAAACATTTAGAGGGCTATATGGTAACTCTGATCGCTAAGCAACTAGTTCATTTGTTGTCTCGTTTGTGGTTCATTTACACCTTTAACACATATTTATTTCCAGGTTACTTTGTGCCAGGCATTGCGCTAAGCACCTACTTAGAGAGTGCCAGTATCAGGGCAGAAAAAAATTTGATGACAGAGAATGACAAAGGACTATGATCTGGACTGAAAGTCAAGGAGGGCTTCCCTGAGGAAGAAACTCTGCAGCAAAGTGCTGAAGGCATAAACTTGGCAAGAGTTAAGTTCATGCAAAGAGAGGACCAGAAAGAAGCCCTTTGGGCTGGAGCAGACGGGCCCTGGTGGCCAGTGACGAGATGTAACTGACAGGAGCCAGAAGCAGCCTCTGCACGGCCTTGTAGGCAGGAACCACTGAAAGGTTCAGAGCAGGTGAGATGTGACGAGGTTGCATTTTGAATAGACCAACCTGACTGCTGGTGGTAAACAAGGAGATTGAAGGAGGCCAGCCAAAGGGTGACACCTGGTCACATCCTTTTTGCAGCCAATTAATATTCTTCACCCGATCTATGAATGTAACAGAGTCTGAATAATTGTCTTTGGAGAGCTTTGGACGAAAAAGGAGGAGGAGGATGGGGAGGAGGAAGAAGGGGGAGGGCGAGGAGGGGAAAAAAGCAATATAGGCAAGAAGCTCAAATATTTGGCATGTAATGTCAAATACCTAGGTAATATATTCGAGGCTTCTCCAGATATCCAACTCCAGGATAAACTTTTTGCAATTTCACTATCAATGAAACAGCTAAGAAAATGCCGTTACTTTTTTAACTTTAATTTTAAACTAACAGCCTTTCCCCCCATTCTAAGAGTAATGCATGTTCACTATAAAAATTTTAGGAAATGAGGGAAGAAAGCAGAAAAAAAAATACCTTTAGTATCTCTCCAAAATAGCTGCTATTAATATTTTATTATGTTTCTTGGCATACTTTTTACTAAGCTTTCTCCTCCTCCTCCTCCTTCCCCACAGATTTGTTATCACACTGTCTATATGATTTTCTTTACTGGTCTTTTCACTTAATATTATAACAGAAGCATGAGAAATAAAAACTGTCTCTTCCTGACTATCCAAGATCTCAGGTAACCCTATTTCTCTTTAACCAAGTATGTGGCCTAGAGGTGACACAGGATGAAGTCCTGGTCTCCTGTGAGTCCCAGCCTTGGCAAATCTTCGGAATATTTATTTATTTCCATCACTGACAGAACTGATTACCCATTACCTTCTCAAGGAATTGCTATCCCACTGGAGAGGAGATGTCAAAAGCTACTAAAAATTTCAGCAGCCAACTTCTTTTACATCACTGAGCTGGCCATGTACGTCATTCAAACAGCTGTACTGTGATACTCCAAAGACAGAATCTAAGCGTGTCATCATTTCCAAGTGTTAGAACGTTAATGAATCCATAAAGTTCTATATACTTCATTGTATTTACGAAAATGGTTCCAGTTTTAAGAAAGGGTTGCCAGCCAAATGAAAGACATCCTAGAAGCCCTTTCCCTTGTTGGACTTGGTGGATTGAATAACAACATCATTTCCTTTGCCTGAGAAATAAATGAAATCACAGTATGCTAAGTTGCACATATTTTTCATTAGCACTTAGCCACCGTGTCTATACTAAGATCCATTTATCTCGTACGTTTTTTTTTTCTTTTCAGATAAAACTTCCAAATGCTTACATTTCACTGCATATTGGTTGATTGGATAATTTGAACATCAAAGGAAACTTTCATTTAATATAAGCCGTAAAGTTGTCTTTTGCTTTATTAACTCTCGATCAATAAACAAGCAATTTGGAAATGTAATCAGGAAATGCTTCCGATTGGCTGACAATGTATCAAAGCCAGGCTTCAAGGCAACAGCAGGCTGTAACAAGCAGTTTATTACCAGTAGCTGTTACTGACATTAGTCAAAACCAAGAAAGATAAAATGGAATAAGAAATGTAATGCTGGAGGAGCCTTGGGCGCTGTGTTCTCTTCTTCCTTTTGAAAACTGCAAGCCTGTCTTTGATATGATAACAAATATAAACTGTTTAAAAACACCAAATGCAGAAAAACTGAGCCTAGCCTGTCATGGAGTTAATCCATTCCAGAGTGACACACAAATAGTGTAACATCCAGCAGATATATGTTATGGAAATATTTTGAATTGGATTTACATGTAGTGAGCAAATTGGAACTTTTGATTTTTGCCAGATATTGTAATATGCATGTTCTCATATTAACAGAATGTAATCCTATTTGAAGATAATGAGTTTTCAACAGGCTCTGCAATTGGAAGCGACGTGAAAAAAATTGTTTGGTTTTTAACTAGAGATGGGAGAAGAGAATTCGACCCTAAATTTGCAAGGTAGCCTCACTTTTATATCAGTCAGCAGCATGTTATTTTGCCCTCGGTTACTGCTTACCAAGAGATTTCTGGGATTGACGCGTTTTAGGCTTTTCCCCCCTTTATCTCTGGACTGTCCATCGCCATAGGCAAATAGCAAGGAGTGGAGCACTTGACAGGGATTTTTCTTTGCACACATCACTTCTTATAGTCATTCTAGATGGTCTATGCATATCTTTCAGACAATTAAAACAGGAGAGAGGGGGAAATATCCTTTACCTTTGTTGGTTTGAAAACTCCTTTAGATATTGAACACAGATTCACAGAATTATTTTTCATTGCATTCAGAACATGATAAGCCACACTGATAGCAAAATCAAATAGACTTAACACAAAGGGGAGATAAAAAGAACCAAGAAGGGATTCTATTTTTTATTGCTTTTGGAGGCATCTCTGCCTTGGCACGTTGGGCATGCTGAGCATACGTGCCTTTTCATCACTATGTGAGGAGTTTCCCCTCAAAGAGCAGTCAGAGATCTCCATATTTCAAAATAAATAAAATACATATTGTTTGATGAGGCTTTCCTTTAGGGGCCTATAGATCGAAATGAGTCTGTGAGACCTGGCTGGTGGATTGTACCAGGGTTACTGACCATAATTTCCATCTACTCTTTTTCCAGTGTTGAGGCACATTAGATAGTAATTTTCTCTGAATAACTAGCTGGCCACCTGCCCAATTTGCCCTCAACATCTAAACACACTGAAGCATTATAAAAACTCCTCTGAGGTAAATGGTCCTTAATTTGGTGTATGGGTACTTAAGACTTAGTTTGATTACCTCACTATTGAGCCATATGCTATGCATCTCAAAACATTCCTTTTGTTTATTTGTTTGCTTGCTTATAGATTCAGATGTATTTTATAATTAAAAAAAACTATGCATATGCAGGGTTACAATTTTTTTCTATTGTGACAACTCCTATAATGATGAAAGTAAAACCTCTAAGCTGATTTGGTCAGTTGGTTTCAAATGACAGCTGTGTTTGAATTGATTTAAATCAGCTGAAATTTTCAATCATTTGGCATATTACAAATATTAGGAAAAATAGTTTAATGAATGGCTGCAATTCGAGATTCTCATTAGATTCGACCAAGCAATTCTAAAGTGTCTTTACTTACAGTAACCTTATTTTTTCCCCTAAGGTACTTTGAAATCACATTAAAAAAAACACAAGATATTTTATTGGATACTGATGTCATAAAATGTCACACATCTGTTAAACATCATTATAGGATATTATTTGTATTCTCTAATTCTAATGATAGTTGGATTTTTAAAAACTCAGCTTCTGATTCACAGAGAAGGGGAAAGTTTCATCAGTACTCTTATGACCTTACCAAAACTTAAAATGTTTGTTCTTTCAGAAGTAGCAATAATAACAGTCTCCCCAGCTTTGTGGTGCAAGACTGAACAAACAGTCCAGACTTAGCCAAAGACATCGTGAGGAAAAAGTATGTACCACCAATGATGAATGCAGCCAGAAACAGAGATAATGCCAACATATATTTATCCCTCCCTTGTTTCTGATGCTCACTGTGCATACCACTTAACATATATGATTATCAGTGGGAATATGTGAAAGTCAAAAATTATTTTAAGTAGATTTATCATTCATCTAGTAATACCTGAAGACTAAATAAAAGAATTCAGCAGTTTAACAGTGCTAGATTTCTTTTGAGATTGATCCAAAAAAATCTATGTGAGGTTATTTATATCACCTGCAGCTTTGTGCCTCTACACAAAATGTGGGAATATCAATGTTGAAACAAAACTTGAGAGAGGAAACATTAGATATTGTGAAAAGAATAAAGAATGTCAATTGCTTCAAGACCAAGGGCAGTGGAGTGCTAGAGAGAGAGAAGAAGCACAAATGGTGTCATTTATTAGTTCTAGAAGATTACGTGACGTTTCACTGCTTTCACTATGCTTAATAGAGAGTGAAGCAATTTGTTATGAAAGTGGTTTGTCCGGGATAAGAAGGAGTGTTGAGGCAGTGGCTATGAAGATTACTTTGCAATATTACTTTGTAATATTCTCATTTGTGTATGTAAGAAATAAAGAACATCATCGGTTAACATTGGAAAAAGTACTGAATGAAAAGTATCAAAGTATTGTTTTGTTTCTTATTTGTGAAAAAATAGATATATAATGAATGGCATGATCAGTTCACTTAAAGGAGCAGAAGTCTGGAAAGTGGTCCCTTTGTGAAACAAGCCTTGCGATTACATCACTGGTTCCATTAATTATGATGTGAAGGTGCAAATGGTGAATGGGGCTGCATGCTGTAACTCACATATAAAGTCGCAAGGGTCTAGCAGATAAACATACAAAGAAACATGTGAAGAGGACTGACACTACAAGACACATATAGTATAAAACCTGACATTCTAAACCTAGATAATAACTGAATATGCACAATTTAAAAATATTGGAGGTCTGGGTCTTAAGGGTCTGAGAGTGCCATTCGCTGTGATGAAGAGGATGAGGGAGGAACATAGGTTTAGGGAAGAAATAAAAATTTACATTTTGGACATGATATTTTAAGAGACTTAAAAGTCACTGAGGTCTTAATGGTAATGTCATAAAGATTGTTGAAAACATGAGAAAGGTGGTCAGAGGAAAAAGGTGGGATATATATATATATATATATATATATATATATGATGATCAGCAAAGAGCTGAAGGAGGTCATCAAAGGAGAGGGGGTAGAGGGAGAAAAGAACTCAGAATCAGGCCTGGAAGAATTCCATATTTAGAGGTTGATACGGAAGAAGAGCCAGTAAAGGAAAATGAGGAATAAAGCCACAAGAGAACGAGGCTGCTAGATTCAAAAGAAGAAACAGAGAAAAGAAGACATTGTTGAGTGGTCCTGAGAGCTCAGGAAGAATGAGGACAGAAAAGTGTTCACTGGTTTTGATAGCATGCAAGTCTTTGGTGTCCTTGACTTGAGTGGTTTTCATAGCCAGCCAAGGTGGGTACCATATCAGAACAAATTGCCTAGAGTCTCAAGGGTGAGGAAACTGCATTGCAGAGAAATTGGTGAGAAGGTAGAGTTCTCTATCTTTTAATATAGGAAACAGAAGAGAATGTTTATATGTTGGTAGAAATTATCCTGTGCACCAAGACTGATGTTGCAAGAGTAAGATCGTTACAGAAAGAGAACTGAGAATGTGAGGAAAAATGGGGTTTGGTTTGGCTTGACGTTGATAGGAATACTACTTGCTTCAGACTTAACATGGATAGGGGACCATTTGCTTCATTGTCACAAGAGGGAAGAAGGCCATGATTGATGCAGGAACACTGAAGACCTTTATTTTCAGATCACCACCAGTATCCCATCGAAACAGGGCTTATTATCATTCTGCCATCATTAGCACCTGTTATTATCACAAACAAGTCATTCTCAAAGTTCAGCCACAGATCCCTTTTTGAGCTCTAACAGGAGTTTCCAAAGTTGAGGTCAAAACTATTGTTATAATGATACTAATTTTTTTTTCTTTTTCACAAGGCTGACATATTGCACTGATGATGAGTAAAACTTCTGGCACCTTAGCACAAATCAAGGTAGCAGCATCAAAGCATACCCATAGTCATTATGTCTTTTACCACCACGCATTCCCAGTATATCACACAAACAAAAGAGCCAGGTTCACTTAAGAATGCTCTTGACGAAGCAATAACAATTATTAATTTAATCAAATCTTTATTAAATTAAATTATGAATTTTTAAAATTAATAACTTGAGTACATGGATTTTTAATATTCCATGTGATGAATTGAGAAATATACATAAAGCACTTTTGCTGCATACTGAAGTACAACGGTGATCTCAAGGAAAAGCACTTGTGTGATTACTGTGAGCTTAACTCAACACCTTTTCGTGGAACACTTTTACTTGAAAGAACAATTGTCAGAGTAAGTATGGTTATTCAGATGCGGATATTTAGTAGGCATTCTCTCAAAAATGTCCCAAATATCCCGTCACTATAGGGAAAACATTTGACAGTATTTGTTGCCAATGATAAAATTCAAGCTTTCAAGTAAAACTAGAATTTTGGAAATTTTTCATTCATTACTGTAAGCTTGACAGTTTCCCAATATTTGGTCTTTTCTGAAGAGAATGGCAATGATATTAACATCAATTAAAAGCACTCATGAGAATATATATATATACACAACTATATATTTTATATATGTACGTATACATACACGTATATATACATATATGCATGTATATGTACATACATGTATATATACATATATAAAATATATAGGTGTATATATATATTCTCATGAGTGTATATATATATATATATACAAAGTATATATAAAATATATAAAAATATATAAGTATATACATATATTATATAAACATATATATATTTATAAAATATTTTTATTATATATATATTCAATAAAAAGTGTTACCATTTGGAAGATCTACATAACTCAATGATTAAAAATTTTCCAAATGACCAATGTATGATGATGTTACAAAATTAAGTATGAGTAAAAGATCCATTTAAAATACAAGACTATCAATTTCCATGTAACAGAGTACAACAATTTCACTGACATATTTACAGGTTACATATTGAATTCATGCCTAGTTTCTTCAAGAAACTACCACTTGTCAAGTTTTAGTGCAATATCAAATAATATTCACAATTATTTGAAAAGACTAATAAAATATTTCACTCTTCTTCAACTACATATCTGAATTTTCTTCTTTATTAATAAAATAAAAATAAGATAAAAAATAAAATTAAATAAAAATAAAAATAAAATTATATTTTTATAAAAAATACATATAATTTATAATATAATATAATTTATAAAAATAAAAATAATATAAAAAATAAAAATAAGATAAAAGAATTATCTTCTTTATTGCAGGAGACCGAATACAGAAGCAGATATGAGAAGGTCTTCTATTCTGCTACACTTGAAAAATATTTGTAATTTTTTTTGCAAAGGATGAAATGATGCTATTCTAATTTTTTTGTAAGATACAGTTGTTTTTCATAGCAAATATTAATCATATAAACATGAAATAAAATTATTACTTTTTTTAAAGAAGTATTTATTTATTTTGAAAAGAGAGCGAGAGTGAGCATAAGCAGGGAAGGGACAGAAAGAGGGAGAAAGGAGAGAGAGAATCCCAAGTAGGTTCCACACTGTCAGTGTAGAGCTTGATATGGGCCTCAAACTCACAAATCTGAGCCAAAACCAAGAGCTGGACACTTAACTGAGCCACCCAGGTGCCCCATACTTTTAAATGAATCAATAATGGGCATACAAAAGATGTATGCTTTTAACTTCTTTCATGGTAACTACTTATAGATATTACCCAAATTAAAAAAAAAAAAAAAAGCTCTTTTGGGGTCCTCATTTTAAGAGTCTAAAGGAGTGGTAAAACCAAGAGTTCGAGATCCATGGCTACAAACAAAATATTTGAACAGTGTATCTGGGTGGTGCCTGAAAGATTTTTTTTTTCCCCTTCAGTTTTTTAATGTTTGGTCCCCCATGACCTCTATGTTTAAAACTGTGGTCCCTGATTAATTGATCCTAGTATGTCCAATTTTCAATGTTATCACATTCCAGGTAAATGCCTGTTGTAATTAAGTTGATTAGGAAGATGTGTGAACACTTCAATTATTACTTTCATATGCTAACTATATATATGTATGTATGTTAAATTGAAAATTACAGTCCTTCAGAAGGTCTAGGATCTCTAAATCTCAGTGCTTTGGCTGATGCTCTGCTGGGTTATTAGGACAATGATAGTTGTGGTGAGCCAAGGTACAAGGGTTTGTACCAGAAAGTGTTCTGCCCTTAACTTTGATCAAATCTCTTAATTCTCATATTTATAATATGGAAATGTGATTCCATTTTTTGCTGACTTCCCTTCAGCAATCCATGTAACTCTGATAAAGATGCCAACATATAGTTCAGTCTAAAATAGTTATCCCAATAAAAGAGTTAGTAATCAAAAGCAACTTGAAGATAACTCAAGTTCTTAACCTTCATTTCTTGAATAACACAAAGACAACAGTAATAATTCTCACCACAATCACCTTGTCCCCCTGCTTCTATCTGTAGGCTCCCCACCTTCTTGCGTACACCCCCATTTTCCTTACAATTATGTATTGGAGAAGTTAAGAATAGGTCTAGCAAAGCAGGATCCTCCTAGAACTCCACCTTGAAGAAGCATTATTCATAATTTTGTGTATCCTTCATATTATTCCACTTTACAGGTGTTCCATAATATTTTAATCATTTCACCATCAAAGGATATATAGACTGTCTTCAGATTTTGTACCTGTATAGAAGAGCCTCTAAATAACATCTTTACATGTGTAACTGTAAATATCCTTGCAATTACAGTTTTGTAATAAATTCTTAAAGTAGCATTGTTGTTGTTGTTGTTGTTGTTGTTTTTAAATTGTCCTACCAGAAGCCTGGACAGATTTTTAATCCCACCAACATGCAGATCAATGCCTGCTTTCCCGAACCTTCGTCAATACCAGGTTCGATCAAACTTTAAAAATTTTTGCCAGACTCACAGCTTTTAAAACTAGTATCTCATTACCATACTAATTTGATTTTTGGAAACTCTTATTTTTTATTAATTAAAAAGCATGTTTCGTATATATGTTCACTGCCTATTCAGATTTTTTTTTTCTGGAAATTACCTATTCATGATCACTTTCTAATGGGTTGCTAGTCCTTTACTAAATGACTTTTGAAATTATTTTCTTTACCCTATTACTTTCAAATATTTTCCTTAGTCTTTTTGTTTCTCTTTTTACTCTATTTATGGCTGCGAATTTCTCTTCCCTTGAGAGCCTCCTACGTAGTTCTGTGTATCCTTCATATTATTCCTCTTTACAGGTGTTCCATCATATTTTAATCACTTCACCATCAAAGGATATATAGAATGTCTTCAGATTTTGTATCTGAAGATTTATTTTTTAGTAAGTAGTAAGATTTATTTTATTTTTTTATTTAACCTTTGGCTTCTAGTTTTATCATGCCTGAGAGCCCTAAACTTATTTTTTTAATCAGAATCTTATTTCCAACCTTTAATGATTTCATTTTTCTGCTCAAATTTTTGAACCAAGTAGAATTCATTTTGATTAAGGAGATAAAGCTCCAGTTTCATTTTTTTTTCCAAATGGCTAGTCAGTTGTTCCAATACTGTCTACTAAATAATCCATCTTTTCCACAATGTTTTGAAAAACCATCTTTATCATACCCTAAATTTGTATATATATTTTTTCTCTCACCTCTCAGAGTAGGGAGTCACAGGTGAAGACCAAGAAACTAAGGAAGAAAGAGGATGCAATGGAAAACACAGTAGTTAAAAGAAATCAGGAGAAAAAAGGAAACAATTTTAGAAGGATACTAAGAGCATCATATTCTATTTTCTGTGGTCCCAGGAGAATATTCTGTAGTTGTCGCCTGAGCCATAGAATATTGCAAGTATCACCATCCTACTCATGAGACTTGGAGTCTTATTGCAAAATAGTGTAAAGAGATCAGCACTATCTGTCATCATTTCTCTTAATGTAGGATCATTAGTAATTTGGTGGCACTGGGAGAATAAAGTGTCATTAAAAGATCTTGTCCGTTTCAGGCAAACAATACATGAAACAGTGCTCTATCACCAGTGTACGCAATACTCCCCCACACACTCACACATGACCACCTCTCTCATTCTGAGCATCTCAGTCTCTGTTTGCATGGGAAGGGACTATTTTTAACTGAAGGAGGGAAGAAGAAAATATTTTATGGTGGGTATGATGCAAAGTAAAAGTAGAGGGAGATGCAAAGGCATTATCCATTTCCAAGCACCAGTGGACTACTTTGGACCTTCTTGGACAATAGGTTTAAGATGCAGAAGTGGATGAGAGTCTGGGAGTAAGGGCAGCTGCCTCTGGGGAGCCCGAGGCCATGTGGGTTCAGAGCTGAGAGGGCCATATTCTCAGTACAGCAGAGAATCCCACACCCCGTGGTAGCTACAATGACCGGAAACCCTGGGGAGCACCAGTTGGCGGAAGCGTTCATTTCTCACAGCACTAGCCAATCTTGTCCAGAGTCCACGGCTGGCAGCATTCATAGACGAGGGAGAAATGGAGTGGCGGAAACAACAGGACAAAGGAAGTTCAATGACTGTAGCTGAATTTTGTCTTTTGGAGAAGTGAGAGGCACCTCTTCGCAGGACCTAGGGGAAAAGCTTGGGCAGGGGCCAAGGTCCTGTTACCTCTTGCGCAGAGGCTCTCAAGGGAAGAGATATTCGCAGTCATAAACAGTTGGAGAATGAATGAATGAACCAATCAATGCATAGCCATTTCTATACAAATAATCCTTTTTAAACACTAAGTGGTTGACCTTGCATGGACTGAATATTAAAAATCCACCAATTTACCACAAAGTACAAGAAATACAGTCTTTGAAATTTAGAATTTAGAAATTGTTAGAGAATAATTGGCTATTTTAAAATCCTTATGGTGGCATACAATTATTTTTTATCACGTTTTTAACCTCCACTTTTGGGGTTTGATCACTTCCTATCATTATCTCTGAACGCGAATTTTCTAGTAATTATAAAACAGGAGACCGAGAGGTGTAAATCCTCAGCTCAGACATCCCGAGCGAAGCTCAGGGCAGACAGGATATGTACGTGTTAGGAACTCAGAGTCGATGTTGTTTGATATAAGCAGGAAGGAACTTAGGGGGAAAACATCTATTCCTTCATTTTGTCTTGGATTTCTTGGTGACTTGACATCCAAGTTAATTCTCATAAGGGAGAGAACTGGATGAGGCGATCGCCCCGAGGTTGGCTAGCTGAGGAAGCTCCGCTGATAAAGAGCTTGTACACACAGTACCTTGCTCATTCTGACAAACAGTGTGGAGAAATAAAATCCAGGCCTCCCTTCCTACAAAAAGCACTCAAATAATTCTTGATACGATGTTAAATAAACATTATTATCCTCAAAAAACTAGGAGGATTTATGCAATTTAAAGAGTTATTTAGGACTACAACCCTAGAGAAAATATTCTTAACATAGTTTTATGAAAATATTGATAAAATAATGAGGTCTTTAACATATTTCTGATGTTATGTTTTTTAATATTTTAATGTTTATTTATTTTTGAGAGTGAGAGAAAGAGAGAGAGAGAGAGAGAGAGAGACAAAGCGTGAACAAGGGAGGGGCAGAGAAGGACACATACGCAGAATCAAAAGCAGGCTCCAGGATGTCAGCACAGAGCCCAACATGGGGCTCAAACTCACAAACTGTGAAATCATGACCTGAGCCGAAGTTGGACACCTTACCGACTGAGCCACCCAGGTGCCCCTCTGAAGTTCTGTTTTATAAAACACTCAGAGTTAAATGACTAATATGCTAATTGACATACAGGACAGATTGTAATGCTAAAGTATGGAACAACTGTTCCCAAAGTGGAGTGAGCATTTGATTAAGCCAGGTAAATACTGCATTCTGCCATGGACAGGTGGCACAGCTAGGCACAACTGGCTGCAAGATACATTTGTTCTTTATGTGAATTATCTGAATTAACATGAATTTCCTCCTGCACAAATGGTGAATAGAGGAACAGAGACAATACAACTCAGAAAGTGTTGGTACATTTTTCTCTAGCATGAACTTTTGAAGCAAGCATGGGGGAACTCTGATACAGCCAAACAGAAAGTCTTAGCAATTGATAAAAGATTTTAAGGGATAAAAAGCTACAAAATTATAAATGAGATTTAATGGGAATAATTGTTGGTTGAATGGCTTCAAGAATTTGAGGCTTTCCACCATTTTAAGCTACTGGCAAAGCCACAGTGTAGGTGATGAAATTGTAAGGCTTCTTCCCTGTACTAAAACAATGGATTTACCAAAAGCCTACACCCTGAATCAGAATTTAATGAAAATAGTCTCTCTTAAAAGCAAATGTCCTCCAACACCTGCTACCTGGAGGAGAAAATACAAGCTCAACATTTTAAGAGCGCAAAGAACAAATGGACCGCGATGCTTGGTGTAAATGCTCAGAGACATTTAATGATGCCAGAGTTTTTATTAGGATTCTTTAATTTGGTTTTGGCATTAAATTCATGCTTTGAGTGTCTGCCCTAATCCCTGTTTTCCCACAACCCCCTTAATCCTTAGGGTAAGATTCTGCAGATCCCAAAGTTTTTCAGAACACATATGGCCTTCTAGCATCCATGACTATACTCCACTTCAAGTAGCCTTTTACAGTCTCCTCAAGTGAGTTAATACCAGGACTACCCACATTTTGACTACGGAATTTCCTTGCCAGGAGAAAGACATTTATTTTTCTTCACAAGGCCATCTGGTTGCCAGTAGTGTGCTCTCAGAGCTGAGCTTACGGGGTGTGGGAGGCACATTTTGCTAACCTGCCCAAAGTTGCAGTACAGGTAAGGAGTTGCCTCGGTTGAGATAGTTATTCAGAGGTTGTGGGTATGTCACAAATTAATTCTCCCCACTTCTTTCTGATTGTTTTGGGAATGCAGTAAATAGGGACGGAGGGGATAAATCTGCACACTAAGAGGATTCCACCGCGGGCGATAAGGGCTTCTCTTGTAAACGCGGAATCCTAGCAGGCACTGTGTGCTCCTGCACCATTCGGTAACCCTCAGAGAAATGCTGCATTCCCTCGGTCAGGATGATCCACTCACTTTTCCTTCTCATTTCTGCTCCTAGAATGATGGCCAGTTTTACAAATGTGTGATGTACTGACAAAAACGCTCTACAGAAATACAAAGTCAACAACAAAAGATTTGTGACATAATAACAAAAACACCTCTCTTTTTAATTTCCATTAGAGACATTAAACTCAGCCACAAGGAGAATGGGAATGAATAAATGTATATTAATACATGTATTTCGTGGGTGAGGTGGTTGTCTATTTCTATGATAAGACTGGGGTCTGCTCCCAAATATAAATGTAAGATGAGCAGAAATGATGCCTGCTCTCTTCTTTGAGGCTCATTCCTCCCCAGTTAAGTTCTTACATCCTTTACAGGGTTGCTAGGATCATCATCAATACACCCTCCTAAACGTTAAATCATTTATAGAGAATCAGCATAAAATAGCTCACTCTTTATAACTAATATCAAAGTTGTTTGTTTTCTTTTCCTATTGCTTTTCTGAGCCATGTCTGAATCTCTGATGGAAATAATTTAAAATATACTGAGGATGTCTGTAAGTTAAAAGGATAATATAGAGATGGTTATTGAATCAGCACATTAGCTGTTAGCCTTTCTATTTGCTTATCATACAATGGGAGCTGCTGTTTACTTTTTATTCTACAAAGGACAGGCCACTTTCTGTCTCCAAACAGTTAAAGGAATTAAATGAGAAATTATTCTAAATGAACTGTACATAGTTTGATTAGCCTAGCTGAGGAATATAGTTTCTGAAAAAAGAGTCATCAACACACCGAGGTCAGATGCATTCTTATTGAATAATAAATTGAAGCCCCAAATGCTGCATGCAATAGCATGTGTGTGTGTGTGTATGAGTGTGTGTGTGTGTGTGTGTGTGTCTGTGTGTGTATTCTTTCTTGTAATTTCTTATTAGCAATGCAATAAGTATTCTGATAGGCTGGATATTTAGAATGGGTTATTTTAAAGCTGTCCCATTTAACATCACAACATGGTAAAGAGGCTCTGTTAAATGGATCACAAATGATATATACAGAAGGACAGATTTTTATTATACCGATCACAATATAACTTATTAAGATATTTATGCCTTAAAAAAGATATTTATGCCTTAAAAGACTCCTTCTCATACATGGTGTCATTTCATCCTTACTATAAATCTGTACAGCAGATGGGACAATGGATGTTCAGATACCAAAAACTGACATAATGAAAGGATCTATTTTACAACCAAAAAGACAAACATAGGTAATTATGCAATGAATACATACATTTATATACATATGTATGTATGTAGTGTGTGTGATTACATAAAAAGGTATTTAGAAATCATAAGCATAAGCCAAATATGTCTTTTATTATTATGTAATAGAGTAAAATTAGCCCAATATTAGAAATGAAAAAAATCACACACAAGGGCAACAATCCCAGATTTCAAGAGGACTGAGTAAATTTTCCAAACTCTAGGGTAGTCTAGCACCAAATGCGGTTTCCTTCCAAGCTGTTGATCAGATATTGGGATATGTATGAAGTGTGTGTGTGTGTAAAGCAACCTACAGATTCTTGTTTTCAAAAACAGGCCAAGAAAAATATTTTGAAACGAAGTTGAAAATCCAGGTATTGTCCACAAGCTTTTGCATTTTTTTTCAATAAGACTATAAGGCAGTTTTCAAACTGAGCCTTATAAAACATCCTTACTGAGAAATAAAAACATTTTTTGAGCCAATCTGTAGCCATTTTATTTTACTTTCAAAGCAGTAGTTTATAATCCTTTTCACAAATATGAGAGCGGCTATATTGTATATTGGTGTATTGTTCGTGTTTTATTGAATTTTCATAAGGAAGGAAATTTTAAAAACAGAAAGGGCGATGATGTGAGGAGGTAAAACATTCCCATTGGACAGAAAAGATGTCCACAGGCACTGACCTATGAGCACCACTCAGCCTCAGGAAGTATTTCCCTGCCCTGTCTTTAAATGGTGTGTGGACAAAGAAAGCAAGACAGGGTCATAAACTAGAAGCATGTAGCATTTGATAGTATAAATGATTGACACTACAGGTTGCTAAGTATCATGGATGCTTGTCTGAGTCCTTTACTTATTTAAAAATAAATAAGTAAGTAGAAGTTAGCAAAACAGTAAAACAACAGATGTGCAAGCCCAAATTTAAAACCAAAGTCATCCTTCTTTCCTCATCTTTCCTCTTCCCTTTTCTCTGCCTGACTCCAAGCACACCTTTCCAGCTCATTACTGCAAATCATTTGAATTCCAGCACACAATGTCACCTGCTCTGTAATCTGATTACTTTATGGAGGAATTAGTATGTATATTTAATGTAGAAGGGTTTTAATCTTGATGAAAATAATCCTAAGGAACTGTGATAGGGCCGCTCATATGTCTGGCAGATATGCCAGTAACATGCTAATAAATGACAGCTGATTTATGTATCTGGATTCTTTTATTTATAAAAATAGCAAGTGGACTGATTTTTGATATTAATAATACAAGTGAATCCACTTTGATTAGACTTCTGTGGAGAGCTGTGCATATCCGGCATTACAATTAAATCTTGTGATGTGGAATGGGAATGACATGCTAATGAAGCAAGCCAGTGAGCCTGAACCAAGAGTGTCCAACATCATTATGGGATATCTTAGATGAAGAGTAATTATAAGAGGAACACTGAAATGTCATTAAAAATCTTCACTAAGAGATTTAACCTACTATTTTGTACTAATGCTGGATTGTATTTTTTTTTAGCAACATAACCGAACACAAAGTTCCTTTTCAGAATTTACAGGAAAAGGTTTTTTAAATAGGTCTGGATTTAAGAAAAGATACAATCTAGTGTCCTAATTTAATTTGGTACATCAAAATTCAATGGTGGTATGTAATTGAAATCTCTTTTTAATAATTTCAGATGAATTAGCAATTAGGGCTTGATCCGATTTCCATGAAATTTATTAAAATTGAGGGTTGAAGCCCTTGAAAATTTTTATTCTTTTCACTCCATTAGCACAATACATCTAGTTTAAATGACTCTGTCAGTTAGTATGGTACATTCCTTGTTTATTTATGAGAATTTGTTTCAAGGAAGTTCAAAAGAGGTAATGTAATGCATATTCATAAACTATACCTTATAATATATGAACGAAGAAAGCTCTCAAAGCTTAAATTCCCTCCCTTTCTGGAAAACAAATGCACTGCCCTCACCCTCAGAACCGTCTATGCTTCTGAGCGATTCTCACTTGGGCACTCTGTGTATGGGACTTCATCGTGTCCCTGGCCTCTATGGGGGGAAGACTTCTTCATGACAAGTTGCAAGTGTTAAAAAGTGCTGTTAAAAGAGGGCATAGGAGAGCTGAAACAGTGCCAACTCTCAACAGCATAAAACGTGGACTCTGAACACTGACTCCCACTTCATAAATCCAGGAGCCCGAGTGTAAGAAAATGCAACCGAAATCACAGTACCTATCACACTGCCTCGGTGCCCAGCAGGAAAAACACAGTGCTTCTCAGTGGCAAACAAATAAATTACGCACACGCTGAAAGACCAAAAGAAATATGCCAGGCATTTGTTCCCCTTCCCCAGGCTCTTTGTGAAGAACTGCAATTATGCTTAACAAAAAACACCATAGAACTAGTTGGCATCACTCTGAGACATAAATGTGTTTCTGTTCCAAATATGTAGCATTTTCAGAATGTTTGTATGTATTATGTGCAATTTGTTCAGTGTATCATTCTGGGAAAACCAGGTCCTGGCTGGGTAATTATGGGAAGGGTAAACAGTATTTTCTGACTGTGAGCTTCCATTTCTAAAGTTGTAGCAAAAACTCTTATTATTTACCTTTTTTGAGGAAACATTACCAACACAGGCCTTGCCTATTTGCCTTCATCAAATTTGATTTTTACAAATGAGATCCCTCAGTGTTTAACAAAATGGGCCCCCTGGAGAAACCTATGTGGAAAATGGATGTCTTTCAAGGAGACTGTGAATGAGTACAGGATATCTTAGCTCATGAGGGTTCTATATATAGGTAATAACACAGACTCTCTAAAACCCTTATTCGAAAATCCTGGGGGTTTCTACTTAGTTAAATTTTATCAACAGGTCTCTGTTCTGTACCTGAACAACTTAGTGTAGGACATGTGCATGGAGCCATACTTCATGATAATATTTTAAGGGCCAAGAGAGATATGCCCATGGTGCTATGGGAGCATTGGGAGTAGACCGCTCGAATAATGAGACATCCTGGAGGATGAAACGCTGAGCCAGGGATGGCCAAGATGGGTGGTGACAGAGCAAGATTAAAAGGGCGCTGCAGGCGGAGGAAAAATCATGACCAAGATTCAGAGCCCCAAACCCCAGTTGTACATGTTGTGGAGACATTGGGGATGGCAAGTGACAGGGGTGGGAAGTGAATGCAAAGGGCCATATCAGCACACAGGACAAGGCAGGAGTGGCAACAGAAGGAGCAAAAAGTAGCTTGTAAGGGCCAGATCCCGGAGGGCCTTATAAATCTTGCTAAGCAAATTAGACTTTATCCTGTAAGCAATGGACAGCCATTGAAGGATTTTAAGCCCCAGAAAAGTATGGTCAGACATGCACTTTCAGTCAATCACTCACTTTCCTGCCTTTGCCTTTGCTTGTATAGCTATGCCTCTTGAATGCCCTTTCTCAGATTCAACAGATTCAATTTCCAGGAGTTTTATGACTCTAATGGAAATTCAGCAGTGTTTATACCAAAAATGAATAGCATTGTGAGGATTACTGAGCTATCACCAGTCCTCACAATGATGTTCTGTTCATCTTGTAACACTGCTCTAGCTTCTTTAATACACTTCCTATTCACAACTGTTTTAAAGATTTTATATGTTCAAAACATCAAGACATATCTGAGCTAGGCCAAATTCCAAGACAGAGAATTTGGACAAAGCTGAAGCCCTACCACTGAAGCCAATTCTACAGTTGAGCCTTTTCCCTGTGCCCTTCAGATACACAAACATTTTTGCCCCAAAACCACTCCAGAAAGGAGGAACATAAGAGGCTCAACAGGGAAATGGCTATAAATTTGCAGAGCTAAATGGCTAATGCCCTTTCCCACAACAATCATCTGATTTTAGCAAGATCGTTTCCAAACACTGATCAGTTTGGGAAGATGGACAGAGAAGGAGGGCAGACAGGAATGAGCAGAAAACAGGGAATAGAAAAGACAACACTGAGGAGCACCTGGGTGGCTTAGTCAGTTAAGCATCTGACTACTCTTGGTTTCGGCTCAGGTCATGATCTCATGGTTTGGTTCGTGAGATCAAGCCCTGCATTGAGCCATGCATCGAGCCCCACACTGGGCTCTGTGCTGACAGCATGGTGCCTGCTTGGGATTCTCTCTCACCCCCTCTCTCTGCCCCTCCCCCACTCTCTCACACATACTCTCTCACTCTCTCTCTCTCAAAAAATAAACTTTAAAAGAAAAACACTAAGAAAAATAGAAGTCAAACACCAACACAGTTTAAAGAGCAAAATCCAACTATAGCTGTCTTACCAATGATCTTCAAAATGTCATTTTTGAGATCATTAAATGCCTAGGCTTTTCAATATGAAATATTTTCTACCTTCTCCTAATTTTCATTTTATTTATGGTTAACAAGCTAAGAAGTATGAAAATTTATTGCACTTGATTTAGAAAGGAAATGACCTATGGTGGCCTATGGAATATAGTCCAAACCCTTTTCTACCACTGGAAGGCTTTATTAAATTCTGCTTGGATTTTCCACCTGGTCTCCTTGTCTGGAAGTTCCAAGTAAAAGTTCTCAAGTACTTTCTTGATGGTGGGAGAGGAGGCGGAATGGGAAATATGGCAAGGTTTGACAATATTATCCAACTAGTGAAAATGAAGAACATAAAGAGGGAAAAAGGGAGAGGAGCAAGCAAGGAAACCCTCACAAAGGACACAAGAGCCAGGCAGACAGAAAAAGCCCATCACCAATAGCTCCAAATGAAGTACCATCTTTCTCCACCACCCACCTCTCTCTCTCTCTCTCTCTCTCTCTTTCTTTCTTTCCTTCCTTCCTTCTTTCCTTCTCCCACTGAATCAATCATTTATTTTCTTGAGGAATTAAGTAAGGAACTGTAATCAGAGGATATTTGATTTGGGAACTATAAGATCCAAGAGAGAAAATTTAAGTTCAAGATATATTTGGAACTATATAAACAAATGATTTTCATATACACACACACACACACACACACACACACACACCATAAATAATATATATACATACATCAAGGGCAACACATGTGGATATATAGGAGAAATGTATATTCTCAAAACTAATTATTGCTTGTTTTTCATGATAAATTGCCATTTCCTACTCACTAAGTGTAAAATATGAATTTTTAATTTCAGCAATAATCATTTTGTCCGTAATGAGAGCAATTAACATTTCACACCAAACTAATAATATTAGTAACAAATAGAGGAGATGTGGCCTATTTAGATTTAACTTAAATTCACCCATAAGGAAAGAGGCCCAGTAGGCCTAGCATACACACTGTATACCAGTCTTTTCCTCATTGCCTTTTGAACCCGACTTCCTCTTATGTTAATGGAAAACAACATTTTTATTCTAAGGAAATGACATCAAATGGAAGCAGAATTAAATCACCATATATCAACTAACAGAAAAAAATCAATTAACCACATGTTCCCAACATTGACAGGACACTAACAAATGGCATCCCCTCCAAAAACACATTTCTTACAAATGTGTTTCCTCATCAGTACGTATTGAGTGCTCATCATGTGTCAAGTAAAATTTTAGAAACTAAAGAAGAGGATGAAAACATAAAAGGACCTTATGCCACAAAACAATGCCATATATTCATTATACCACTTCTCCCTAGGCATACTGGAAGAAAATGACATTTCTCAGTCGCCTTCCAATTATGTATGGCCGTGTGATTGAGTTTTGGCCAATAGTATGTTGGTAGAAATGATGTAAACAGCTTTCAGTTCTGGCCCTTAAAAACCTCCCTCGTGATCTTTCACCTCTCCCTCTCTCTCTTGTTGGAGACCTACTATTTCAGACAGTAGAGGCTATGAGATGCAAGAGGTTCACTCCATCTCCATCAGACTGTGAGACAAAAGCACCTCTTGTGTTAAACCCCTGAGATTTGGGGGTTAGCTGCCACCAAATAAACTTTTCCAAGTTCATAATCTGGAGAAAAAAATGGTAACAATGAAAATGCACATGATAATATGGGAATGTAGAGGTAAATTATTATCTATGGACAGAAAAAGAGAAGGTACATATGGCCCGACTCTGCCAGAAATGGCATCAACAGGAGGTGCTACTTCACGCTGCTCTTAAATTCTGGTAGGAGTTTAGAAATTAGAGCAACACAAAATAAGAGACTGAAGAAATGATCCACCATTGCTCTAATGTCCTTCATCATCAAGTGATGCCTTGACGTTTCCTCAATCAGAGACAACTAAAAGGGAAGGAAATCAAAAACTATTCTAAGAGCTAAATTTAACATTGTGCCAAAGCAATACTGGATTACCAGTTAGCTTGCTTAACTAGAAAAGTGATTTGTCCAGACAATACAGTCACTATATAATCTGATGGCACTTCCATTATGATTTCATGATAAAAAGGACTGAGCAGGTTGCTTAGAAATGTCAAAACTCTCTACAAAGTAGAATGTATTGATCAGTAAGGGATCCTTCAAGCCCAGTACCTAACAGGTGCTATTTTAAAATGCAAGCTATTTCCTGATAGCTAGGTAGGTTTCAAGGTTAATGTAGTAATACCATAATCTATAGTTGCCAGGGGCAGCTGGAGCCATTTATACTGAATATCTTAATGTAGATGTACAAAGTTTCCCCCAAGATGAAACAAAAACTAAGCAGTAGAAAATCTGAACTCGTTTACTATTCAGAGAAAGTAGGGTGTTCTGTACTGGTCTCTTCTTCTGAGAAGGTGTGAGGTGAAGGCTTTGCTGTGAATTGTCAAATCTGCTTTTCTAGAAAGGATGTTTGAATTATAATATAAAGAAGAAACTGCGAATTTGGAAAAAATGAAGAAAACCATATTAGGAACAAATGAATAACATGTCAAGGGTCTTATCACTGGAGGGCAAAGGATAACCAACCTCAAAGTGCAACATATGAGGGTACTGAGTTATAGGAACATAAAGATTGCAATGAAAAGATTCAGAGCATTGGAAGATCTTTGAGGAGCTTGATCTGTGGATACCACATTATAGCTCTATAAATTCAAGGCGGAAATGAATGGCGGTTCTGCAAGCTTGAGGCATAAATCATTTCTAAGGGGGACTTGTAGGGATGCAGTTAGTTCTGAGCAGTGGAGATGAAGGCAAAGGCTTTTTACTGAATGAAGTGGACCAGGAAGAAGTGCTACTTACCCCTAGTAAAAAATTTTAAAGCACTAAGTAGACTTCAAAGTTAAATTTATGGTTATGACTTTGAAGATTTTCAACATAATGACCAACCTGTGCACTTATGTATGCTCCTACTTGAATAGAAGCATGTCAGATATTTCCAAGAAATGATGACAAAGACTAGCCCAGGAAGAGTTTTCTCTTGGAAAAATAGCAAAGTGGCCCCAACGACTTAGGGCATAAGAAAAAGAAAGCTAGCAATATGATTAGGATAGTGTGCTTGACTGCACAACTTTTGTGGACTTCTACTTTATCATGACCTTCATTTTTTTTCCCTCTTTCCATCACTATCACCTTATTAGCTACAATATTTCTGCAAATATTGTTGCTGAGTCCCGTTAGGTTTCTCGACACCAGATACACACGATCCACCTTTGGTCTGGAAATTAGGAAAGAAGGCAACATGAAGGCTGATGACACTTACAAGCTTTATAAATAAATTGAAATTCAAATATTAAAACATATTCGTCAATTTTTCTTTTTAGTATAAATAGATCACCAGGTGTATTTGCACAGTCTGTTTTGATCAGGGTCACATCTAACTGTTCTAGGACACAGAAATTGTCCCCCGGGTAGTCCTCTTCCTATTTAAGTTTTCTGTTTCTTTTTTTTAAGTTTACTTATTTTAAGAGAGAGAGAGAGAGACAGTGGGGGAGGGGCAGTCACAGGGGGAGAAAGAGAGAATCCCAAGCAGGGTCCGCACTGTCAGTGCAAACCCCTACGCCGGGCTCGATCTCCTGAACCATGAGATAATGACCTGAGCCAACATTAAGAATCGGATGCTTAACTGACTGAGCCACCCAGGTGCCCCATATTATAGCTATATACTTTTTAAAGGTAGATTTCTTCATTGACTGTCCCAACTCCACTTTCCATTGTACACCAACATTGTTCCCATGAGGATCCAGGAGAGGCTTCTAGTGTTCTGGGCTATTAATAAAGGGTATTTTCATACCTAAGAAGGGCACACTAACACCTGTGAAGAGAGACTCAGCAGAGGCTCTAGACGTAGGGAGGTATCCTGCTAAATGGGCTAGAGTCAGTGCTGGCCATAATCTACTGACAGCCTTTGCTTAACAGGAGTAAGATCAGTTGATGTGGTTTGGCTCCAAGGGCCAGGAAGTCCATGGACTCTATCTCAGCTTCTCCATGATATTTGATACATCCTTCCTTATTATGGTAGAAAGTCTAAGTGCCACACCCCTCAAGACTTTCCCTTTTAATTTGCAAGAGCACAGTTCGGGAGTCAAAGGAAACCAATGCTCCATATTTCTGTTCTAATGATTGTAATTCTCCCAACACCCAACACTATGAAGGATCTTCTGACTAGGGAAGGTTATGAGAGGAGAGAGGTACCTAGAGATTAGTATTTCCGTATTTATCTCCCTATATTTTTTATGATGTGATGCAAAGTATGGCTATCCACTTTTCTTAGGGTAACAGCATACATTTGAAGACTTTGGAATGCCAGGTGTTTTGTACAAGTAACTCCTATGGTTCAATGCTATTTACCTAAGTAGGATCACTTCCTAGGATCATAAAGTATACTCCATTAGAACACGTCAGCTTTCCCTTTCTCCTATGCCAGTGGTTCACAAACTTTGCCACACATTAGAATCACCGGGGGAACTTTAAAAATCCTCCCTCATACCAATTAAGACAAAATGCCTGTGGGAGGAATCTGAGATCAGCAAATTTTCAAGATCCATGAGAAATTCAAGTGTAGAGCAAAGGTCTAGTAGTTAGTGGCAGGCTTCGGTGTGATCATCAGGTGCAGGAGCCTTCTGATAAAGGAATTAGTGGTGGAAAAATCTGGAGTAATTGGCACCGAAGGAGGCAGAGGAAGAATGAGGTGAGGAGGCAGGGCTTTAGAGGCAGATGGTCCTGGAGAAATGCGGGTGAGGGATGGGAGTAGTACCCATTGGTAGTCTTACTTCATGGGAGGAAATGTTCATCTTTTTCCCCAGGTGTCAATATCTGATTGGTTATCAATGTTAAAATAGTGTTACTGGCTGAACTGTGTCCCTTCAAATTTGTATGTTGAAGCCCTAACTCCCAGTATCTCAGAATGTGACTGTTTAAAGGAAGTTTAAAGAGGTGATTACGTTAAAATGAAGCTCTAATCTGATCTCACTGGTGCCCTTCTAAGAACAGGAAATCTGGGTACACAAAGAGACACCAGTGGTGTGTGTGCACAAAGCTATAACCACGTGAGGACACAGCAAGAAGGCAGCCTTCTGCAAACCAAGAAGGGGGTCCTCGGAGGAAACCAACCCTGCTGGTATTTTGATCTTGGACTCCCAGTTTCCAGTGAGAAAATAAATATCTGTTGTTAAAGCCACCCAGACTGTAGTATTTTGTAAGGCAGCCCTAGCAAAGGAACACCCACAGTATAAAATGTAATAGCATAACAAACATTTCAGGTGCTTTGAGGCACAGGTTTTATCGAATTACCAGTGCAACTCATCTTCATCTAAATAATTATCCTAATGCTTTTCAAGCCATCATATAATTGTCTTATGCAGCAAACACAAGCTATTTCTTAACTGCCCTGTTCTTTGCCACTCCATACTTAAGTAAATCCTGTCCAGGCTTCAAGGTCCCATTCTAAGTTGTTCTCTTCCAGGAAGTCTTCCCAGATCACCCAAATGCTCAGTTCTCCCTTCCTTGCCTGAACCCACAGGACTAGTGACGTGGGTCATAAAGTTGTCTCCTAATCATAAACTGATCTTTGACATCTCAAGTATTGATGCCACATCTGCAATTTTACTTTCCACATGTTTTGATCTTGCTTCCCCTACCAAATTATAAACTCCTTTGGCATAAGGACCATAACTATTAATTTTCTCTATCTCCTATAATATCTGACAAGGTTCTTCCAGAAATATTGATTGATACGTAATTAAGAGGGTTTCTACAGACACTATCACACTTTGTACCTGAGCTTAATTAAATCTCAAAAGATCAAAGACAGGATAGAAAGATATTCTTTCTATAATGGCTGTGTCACAATCAGCTATCAGCATTTTAACATTGATGAGCAGTCACAAGTGACTTTGAGACCCGTAAATGGTTATTTTCTAATTCCAAGTGAAGTTAAAAGATGATGGAGAAAAAATAAAGGTTACAGTTTGTGATTTTTTTTTTTAACCTGGACACACTCCAGTGGGCAGAAGGAAAGCATCTCCTACAAACAATACGGGGACTAGTGCTAACGACTAGATTTAAAACTTCAAAATCTTCCTAATTAGACCCTATTCTAGTACCACTTGATAAAGTTGTGTTGGAGAAACACTGTCACTGCACATTTTCAGATGACATAATCCGTCACAGTTCAGTGAGTCATAACATTAGCTAAAAAAAAATTCTAGAATCAAGTCACCATATTTTATTGAACAATAAGGTAAAACTGAATTATTCTTACCCTGATTTTTAATGACTTTCCCATGGATCTCTGTTGTGTAGTGTGATTTTAAACACAATATGATGATCAAGACAAAATCATTTGCTAGGGGCCAGAGTAGAAGACAATGAGTCAAATTTTGAGTATGCATCTATACAATTCTCTTCATATATTTTTAAAAGAAAGGTGCCATAATATGTGAAGCAGGAATGGTGACAATAATTGGCCCTCAATTTAAAGGTTAGCCATCAAAGTTGCCTTCCACGCAACGTATGAGCTACTGCTTACTCTGTGTACTTGTCTTTTTAAGTTTGCTTTAATAACAAAGTTTTGGGGAAGGAAAGAGGGTACTGAAAGAGTGTCAGTCTTGACTAATTTTTATTTTCCATCTCTGTGCCTGTTAGCCATTGCTGTATAACAATTTTATAGCTACACATTCTGTAATGATTCTGAAGCTCTGAAGTTACCACATTCTCATGTTGTTTTCCATTCTTTATTAACATATTCATTTAAAATTTGCTGGGTGTAGTAAAAATCTGTCATACTCAAGGTGACTCCCCCCTTTTATCTGCCTATCGTTCTGTAAATAGCTTTTCTATATCGTGGGGGGAATGTATTCAAATCCCCATTTGAGATGTCAAGACAAACAAAGCAGGTGCTTCATGTGGGATGGAGCTTCCATTTTGCTAGCCATGGTGGGCAAAGAACACTTGGATGCCAGTAGCAGCAGGGGCTTTCTAGCGGCTGCCAGGTTGAACTGCTCAGGCACAAGGTGCACTGGGACCATGGCAAAAATAAATTTCTGGCATTCATTTTAATTTATTTATTGTGGTAAGAACACTAACATGAGATTTACCCCTCTAACAAATGTTTTAGTGCACACCACAGCACTGTTAACTACAGGCACTGCCATACAGTAGATCCCTAGAGTTTCTTCATTCTGTAGAACTGAAACTTTATATTCATTGAATAACTTTCCATTTCTCCCTCCCACCAGGCCCTGGCAACCACCATTTTACTCTCTGTTTCTAGGAACATTCTAAGCACTATTCTAGGTACCCCACATAAGTAGGATCATGCAATATTTGTCCTTCTGTGATTGGCTGACTTCACTTAGCATAATGTCTTCCAGCTTCATCGTGTTGTTATATAGGGCAGGATTTCCTTCTTTTGAAGACTGAATGTTATTCCAGTGTAGTATGCACCACATCGTCTTCATCCATTCATCTGTTGATGGACATTGATTTTGTTTTCATATTTTGGCTATTATGAATAATGGTATAATGGACATGAGAGTGCATATAGCTCTTCGAGCTCTTGATTTCGAATCTTTTGAATACGTACTCAAAGCATAATTGCTGGATTGTATGCTAATTCTATTTTTAATTTTTTGAGAAACCACCATCCTGTTTTTCATAGAAGCTACACTATTTTACATTCCCTTCAACAGTGTATAAGAATTCCAATTTTTCTGGGATGCCTGGGTGGCTCAGTCGGTTAGCATCTGACTTTGGCTCAGGTCGTGATCTCATGGTTTGAGAGTTCGAGCTCTGTGTACGGCTCTGTGCTGAGAGCTCAGACCTTGGAGCCTGCTTCAGTTTCTGTATCTCCCTCTCTCTCTCTGCCCCTCCCTCACTCATGCTCTCTCCCTCTCTCTCAAAAATAAACAAAACATTTTTAAAAATTAGAAAAAAAAAGAATTCCAATTCCACATACTTGTCACTTGTTATCTCTTGTTATATGTTTTTTGGCTATGACAGCCATCCTAATAGGAATGGGGTGATATCTCATTGTGGTTTTGATTTGCATTTCCTTGATGATTAGTGTTGAGCATCTATCATCTACTTCTTGACCATCTGTATATCTTCTTTGGAGAAATGCCTATTCAAGTACTTTGCCCATTTTTTAAAATCAGGTTGTTTGCCTTTGAGGTGTAGGAACTCTTTATGTTTCAGATATTAATCTCTTATCACTGTCTTTAACAAATGGTATTGGAGAAACTGGATGTCTATACCCAAAAGAATGAAAATAGATGTTTATCATATACCATACACAAGAACTAATTCAAAATAAACTAAATATTTAAACATAAGACCTTGAACTGTAAAATCCCTAGAAGAAACATAAAGGAAAAGCTTCTTGACATTAAGTTTGACAATAATCTTTTGGCTATGACAGCAAAAGCACAAGAAACAAAAGCAAAATTAGACAAGTGGGACTACATCAAACTAAAAGCATCTGCACATCAAAAAAAAAAAAACAAAATAAAACAAAAAACAATCAACAGAACAGAAAGGCAACCAACAGAATGGGAGAGTTATTTGCAAACCATGTATCTCGCATTCATCATTTGGCTATAGGGACTGGTTTCCTTACCAGGATAGTTCTGCTTCAGGGGCTTGGGCATGTTTCTACAACCTTCTCCAAGGTTCTGTGAGCTCTCCAGAATTATTTCTGTTCCAAGTACCAAGAGTGGATTCCATCAACCCTGGCTACTACACTAAGCAGCTACTTCATGCAGGGCAATTAACTGGGCTTTGTGAAGATAGGAGTTAAAATTCTTTGGGTGCAAGCAACAGAAATCTGAATTTATTTGAAGGCTCTGGGGTAGCTTACATAATGATGGATTGACAGCTAAAGAATTAGGCCTGCCAAGGGAAGGAATTAGAAAATTTCTGAGTCTTCATAGATTAAAAACTTAAGGTACCAACACTTGGATAAATTATTTCGAACTCCCTTCTGTTACTTAACATCATTCTGCTGAAGATTCAGTTTTGGAATAGAGAATCCAGCTGGCTTCACTTGGATCTCATGCCCATTCCTCGAATAGAGGGGAGAAGGAAAGTTTATTGATGTTCCCCTTCAAGACTCCACCTGTTGGGATAGTGGTAATTCCTCAAAAGGAAATAGGGATGAATTATTGGAAGAAGAGGAAATGACTGCTATGCAGCCAAAAACAAACAAACAAACAAACAAACAAACAGGACAAGAGAAACTCAAAACAAAACTGAAAGAAGAATAACAAATCCAAACCAATACCCACTATAGATCAAAGATGAGTAAGACTTTGTATCTGTCCTTGGAAAGTTTACAATTTTAGTAAAAAAGAATCTACATTCAATCTTCATTTATTATTCAATAATAAGGACACAAGTCATTGGATTCAGGGTCCACTCTAAATTAGATTTACCTTATCAAGTCTCATTATATCTATAAAGACCCTATTTCCAAAGACAGACACATGCTGAGGTCTGGATTGATATGAATATTGGGAGGATACTATTCAAGTTACTACATAGTTTGAGACTTTAGCACAAGTTTAGATTTTCACCTCAGGTAAAAATCAGCCTTCCAAATAATTTCCTCATGCAGATGCAACATTAATATATAATTCTTAGATGATCTAAAATTATCGTGACAAGAATATGTATGCGATCATTGTTAATAAGCATGTGTGAATAATGGCAAATCTTAATTCATATATGAGAAAATATCTACGTTAGATCTATTTTCTCATATACACATGATTTTTGCTATTACTGCACCCAAAGTCTATTATCTGAATAATTCTTTTTCTTTGGGCACTATACAGTTTCATAAAGAATATATTCTCTGTATTAGTTTATTGGTAACATTTTTTTGGGTTATAGAGAAAGCAAGTAAACCTAGGCAAGTGACTCTTCATAGGCTTAGAAATTCTGCCATGCTTAGACAAATTAAGCTGTTTTCCACTGATTTATGTAAAGTGTAATTAACAAATTAATACATATAAAGATAAGATAATAGAAAGCACCAAGCAATAATGGAGTTTTGTTGTGTTTTTGACAATTACTGAAAGTAATGGCAAAGCTAATCTGGTATAAATTTCTTTTAATTAAATAGTGTTTGGAATAACAATTTTTTTTCTCAATTCAATCTATCTCATACTATTCTTGTATGTTTTTCATCTTTACATACTCAGGAAGTGTTCTAATATTGCCTCTATTTTCTATATAGCATCATATTTATTAATTATAGAGCAATTGGACTATCGAGTTAGAATAATGTTTTAGTAAGACCTGTTGCTTTAAAATCAAAAGCTATTTTCAAATGCTATTCTGTTCATTTAAAATGTTGAACATTTCCATTGTATTAACCAGTCAGATATGTTCAAGGTGGTAAAAGCTATTATTATAAAGCAAATCATAAAATAATAGCAAATGTAGGCAGCACAATTCAGGACACTGTTTATATGGAGAAGAGATACTATTTATTAATTTACTATAATCTGTATAAATATACTTGACTAGATTATAAATACAAAAAATATAATAATCAATAACACTAAAAATTTTCTTTATATTGTTTAAGTGTATTGAAAGACAAATGCTATTAAATAAGTCTCCCTGCACATCATATGTTTTACTTCTGAAAGACTGAAAAATGAGGTGGCACAGTTTCTGAAATCTATTTAACAAATGAAGATACATACGAAGATAAGATCATAGAAAGCACCAAGCAATAATGGAGTTTTGTTGTGTTTTTGACAATTACTGAAAGTAATGGTAAAGCTAATCTGGTACAAGTTTCTTTTAATTAAGTAGTGCTTGGAATAACAATTTTTTGTGAACACTGCCTTCTGTCTAATCCCGTGTCTCAGTCATCTGTGGCTCTACTTGGTGCAGAGGGCTATCTTGGCTACGTTAAATTATAGCTCCCCATGATTTACAATGACCATCAACAACTTTGGGTGGTCTCAGGCTCACTTACACTTCCAGGTCTGCCCCTGAATTGACCTCCAGTAACATTCATTCTTCCTGGATGAGACCCAGGACTAGCATAGCCTGACTGGAACTCCTCTGAAGGAGAACAGACTCCTCCAGCTTTCCCCAGCTTGATTTCACTGAATTTTTTCCAACACACCAGTCTTCTGGAGATATTCACTCCATGACCCATGGTATTTTGTAGAACATTCCCTTCAGACCCTACATTGTCTTATCAAATGCCAGAGACAGACTTCCCCCCCCCCCCCCATATGGATAGTTAAATCATCCTTTCTGGATAATAGTGGTTTGAGACTGAGATAGCAAGGTGACCATGCATAGAGTTAAATGGGCACCTGGAACATTAATGAGAACATTTTTGTTTAAATACATCTACCATGAAATGCCTTCAGCTTTGACCTGTGCCAATAAATCCGTATTTCTTAACAGGAAAGTAAAACTTCCTGCATAGGTTGCTAGTTTGTCTTCAACACTTCTCTTCTCTTCCTACTACAGAAAGGAATGGCTTTCTCTAGAAATTAGTCACCATATTCCTCACTAACTACAGGGTGAAACAGGCATAGAAACAATGGAAAACGTAGAAAGCTGCTTGTTCTCTTTCTTGATTTCTCCTTCAATATTTTAATATGAATTATAGAGATCCTTAGGCTTCTGTCCCGGAAGATTTACAATTAAAAGCAAAGGAAAATCTTCTTCCCTTCCCTGTTTAAACAAACAAAAAGAAAACAGCTCTAAACTCTTCTTCCATATGTTGAGTAATTTTGTATTATGTTATTTTAATATACAATCACACATAAACATCAAATATTTTATCTATTATTTGTTTCTATGCGCTTGATTTTTTAAATATTTTGTGTCTCCATCTCACTTTCTCATGTCCTCTGTTCTTTGTAATTTGCTCAACATTTTTCTTTTCACCTTTTTGCTGATTTATTTTTGCAATCTGTGTTTTAAATTTTCATCAACTCTTTTGTATTCTATGATTCTTTTTCTTAGCAGCCTGTTCTTGTCATATGGATACTATATTTTCTTCAATCTCTGTAGGATAGTAATTTTTAAAGTATATTTTCTTTCCTAAATTATCCATTTTCCAGCATCTGTTGTTTCCTGCTTGTTCATCTCTCTTTTATGCTGTCAATTGTCCTCAAGTGACTGCAAATGCAAGGTTTTGCCTTCATGCACCTGAATAAAGGAGTGGATGACCAGTCTATGTAACTGTCACATGGTTTCTGTATCCGACTCACATTCTTCCCTGAAGAGAGAAATGACTGCCAGTTCTGGCTGTGAGGGCAAGGTGTGGGGACTGGCACACTTTATACATGAGGGTATATGGATGTCTTCCCAACTAGCCATTACTAATATCAGAAAGGCCCTGATCCAAGATGGCAACTCCAACACTAGCCTCGCTGGTATACCATCCAATGTCTTTAGAAAGGCGTCATCTCCAAAAGGGACAATTTCACCTCAGAGTACACATTTGATTTTGGGGGGTAATTGAAGAAAATACAGGAATATTTCTGCAGTCTGCAGAAAGTGTCATTAATTGATATTTTCCCAATGAAATGCCCCATGATTTCTATACCCAATCTTCACAGAACATTCACCTCTATCAATCCAACACTTTTGGCCAACATTGTGTAGAAAAAAAAAATTATATCCCTAAAACTCACTACCTTTTAAACCAAACATCCCGAAATACACTTACATATAATTGGTAAAATCTTAGAATCACATGTAGAGGTTTTTAAAAGCTTTCAAGTGTCAACAAAAGCCATGTATATCTATACTGAAGCTCAGAGTGCATGTTACTGCATTCAAAGCAACTATTTGTTGGTAACTACACTTTTTCAGATATCAGGAAATGATACTTTCATATTTTACATTTTAAGAATTTATTACTTATATGTAGTTAGTTTACTATGCCTTAGCTACATTGTAGCAAATTGGTTGAGAGTTTTGAGTTAACACATTATAATTATTCTCAGTTTTTCGGATTCTGTGTCTCCTTCTCTCTCTGCCCCTAACCCACTCACATTCTGTCTCTGTCTCTCTCAAAAATAAATAAACATAAAAAAATTATAACTATTCTCAGTCAAATAAGAAGACTGTGCATAGGATTAATATTTTCACATGGAACATCAAATTTTTCACACATGTATTCCAACGTTAATCGAAAGAGTCCTGTATTAGAATTTATATTTGGATTTTTTCCTCATCCTTTTAAAGAATTTCTATTTTATGTTTTATAATGCAGGTTATCTATTAGTATGGCATACAGATATGTAATTCAGAAAACTAAATAATGATATATATGTGAGCTAGACTAAGAAAATGCTTTTTTTTTTAAGTTGTGTGGTAGAAATGGGTGGTGGATTATGATACTGGAGGTTATCTTTTTTTTAATGTTGATTTATTTTGAGAGAGACAGTGGGGGGGAGGGACAGAGAGAGACGGAGAGAGAGAATTCCAAGCAGGCTCCACACTGTCAGCGCAGAGCCCGAGGCCAGGCTCAGTCCCAGGAAATGTGAGATCATGACCTAGCAGAAATCAAGAGCTGAATGCTTAACTTACTGAGCCACCTAGGCCCCTCTGGAGGTAATCTTTCTAACTTTAACCTTGAGATCAACAGCGCTATGGTAGAAGCAGACTCAGAAATGAGAATGGGCAACAGTGGACATTGGAGATATTCTTCAGTCTATTATATGGGTTTCTGCCCTTTCTCCAAGTCCTATTCTCCTCATCTGCCAACTTTGGAAAACTCTGCTGTGAAAAACTGCTTTTGCTTCCTCTGACTTTGTCTCTCTATGGTTCTTTCTATTCTAATTTATCCATCATTATGACCCTTTCCAGATACTTGTTTTTGGTTGACTTCTATTCCCAACTCACTCCCTCATATCAACTCTGAATTTTAGTGAGTTTACAGATTTATGATCCTCTGGATGACTTTAGTGCTATTCAAGGTGTTTGGGGAACTGAGGAGGCGTGATTGTGTGGCTTGGTCCCCTCCACAAGACAGATTCCCGACTCTGGTGAATCCAATAAGACATGGTCATAGCCTACTTTTCAGACCCTGAGCCTGGAGTGCCAACAGCTATGCAAACCCAAAGAGCCAGAAAGACTCCTCCCCATGACACTCCCTTCCTAATTTGGAGGCACTATTAATATCCAAGTTATGTTTGCCAAAATTTTCCTTTATGTTGAGGAAAAATTTCTACTCTAAGGGGCTGCTGAATATCACTCTTGTGCAAATAAAAATATTTTAAAAGTCAGTCTACTGCTAAAAGGAGTACATTTATGGCAATGGGGACATTTGTAGGTAAGTTCTATGCACGCCAAATTTAGGAGTAGCCTTCAGCCTGAATGATTTTAACCTACTACCTAGAGAATCATCTCAAGGAACTATAGAAAGGTTGAGGGTACCAAACTAGAGCAGGCAAATCCAAACCTGATGCAGTGGAAAATAATCAGGAATCATGCCATTTTGACTCCCCCATCAGGATCTCTGAAGAAAGTGATGGTATCCATTTTCAAATAAAAATCTATGGCTCAAAACCTTCTCCTATAGTTTACTCCCCACCCTAGTGTTTATTTGTGTGGATACAACCTGAATGACCTGATTCATTTCTGATTCATTTCATCTGAACAACTGCATAATCACAGTACAAGAATAGAGCCTTGAGGGGTTAAAAGGTGAGTGGAGAATGTGGGGGAGTTGCAGCTAATTTCAATGTAAGATGGGCAATTAAATCAAGTATGACTTGGTCAGCAGAACCGCATGGAAAGACAAGTGACTTATAAATAGAATTTCAAGGTGGGGGGAAGTGAAGGCCAAAATCTCTTTTCCTGTGACTGCATTCTCAATGATAATTTGACAAAGGCACAAGGGTCCAAAAATTATAGAGGAGAAAATGTCTAACCTTTAGCCTAATGTCTAATTACAATAAGAGAATGCAATAAAATATTCCAGAAAGCAAAAAATACACTCAGAGAATAAAAATCAGGGAAAATTATTCTAGTTCTGAACCAATTACTAATGAGACAGAATATCATCCAGTTGTTGGAACCTTGTTAAAGCAAAGGAAGTTAAAAGAAATAAGAGAGGAAAACTTTCAGCAGCAAGATGATTGAAATGAAAGGGGCTCCAGCCACATAAAAAAGGTTAAAAGATAAAGACCACAATTCCTTTTAGTGGAGAGCATCACACAAAGATATGGCAGAATCTGACAAAGAAGAGGCAGACTGTGGGTTAACGGAACATGTTTCAAACCATCATGGTTTCTGCTTTCTGGATTCATCATGGCTCTAGATCATCACTTGGACACTGAAATTTTCTACATGAGACCCAATGCCTATGGAGGGGTGGATTAAATAGAGCAGTGAAAGTTTAAAGCAAGATATCCAGATGGGTGCTGGGGACAGTTTTTAGTTGCAAGGACAAAGCCAATTGTTATACAGGCTGCCTTCATAAGTCTTTGACACACAACATGAACATACTTGAAGAAAAATTGCTGCCTACCATTAAAAGTCCATATTTTCTAATTAACATGTAAAGAAAATAGTCTCAAAAGGGTTATTTAGAGATGTTTAGCATATCCGTTGTAGCATGTCAATTCAACCCCATGAAGCCTGATTGGCCACAGGTGTAACTGGACCATTTCAAGAATAGGGTAAGCCCCTGCCAGGGGCCAGAATGAGCACAGTAACAGGAGAGAGCAAGAGTACCATGGGAAGACTGCATTGGGACTAGTGGGTTAGGAGGTTCTATAAAACCAAGAGATGTGTTAACTCAGTGGAGGAAATCCTTTCAAATGTGTGTGTGTGTGTGTGTGTGTGTGTATTAAATCATCACATACACTTAAAATATCTTACAGTATTATTTGCCAATTATATTTCAATAAAGCTGGGGGGTGAGGATACAAAGCAATCACTGACCATTCAGTCCATCAGGGCTTAGGGTACACAAAAATGCTTTCTATGGGTCGGTGAGCTATAGACCACACCTGGTCTGATGCTGAGGCGAAGTTAGTTTTGCAAATAGCTCTGACAGCAACTATCCTCTTTTCTTCGGAAGAAAGCATTGGTAACTTTGGGTCACTGCTGTCTCTAGAACAGATTCATTCACTTCGGCAGATATGACTTGAACCTGCTTCTGGTTTCAACCATCTCTGACCACATCACCTATCACTGTGCTCTTCGACTTGCTGTTTCTAATGGAAAGGCTCAGGGGAGAGGAGGATAGCTGTACAATCAAACCAATGCTTCTACTTCATGTGTCCAAAACCAAAAAAAGCAATTTTACCAATACTACTCTGTAGGCAGGGATCATGGGGGTCTATAAATACGCTACCCCTTAGGTGCGAAAATTCTGCCAGAGATGCAACATTTTCTGGGATATTTCCAAAAGCAGTGTGACTAGAAGGGAGCCCCCCACTGTGACATGGTGTCCAGGCTAAAGGAACACACTGGCCACATTTAGTGGAACAGTCATTGGATCTGTAAAAACAGCTGCACTGCTCGGTCTGAATGTATTTGAAATCCCTGGCCTATTTTGCATTAGCATGAACCTCTAAGAAGGTCTGTTATGTGTTGTAATTGGACCCTCAATGCATTTCAGGCTGCAATTTGACAAAAAGTATTTACTTGGGCAGTGCTGAACCAAGAGTCACATCCTCTCACCTCTTCCACTGGGAAGGGAACTGGAGTTAATGCTTTCAGGACAGGAATAGCATCAATTTGAGTATCACATCTCATACATTGATCCTTCAGAGCTTTGAACAAAGAACAGAATATTAGTCCCCTCATTGCCCAAGGAGGATGTTAACCTGCACCCCTGCAAGAGCGAGGACACCACTAAAGTCACCTTCCCCCGCTGGATGGGCCAGCTGCCAACTGTGAACGGGAACTTGGTTAGAGTAAAAGATTCTTTGTCAGGAATGTGGAAATTGTGACATTAGGGACTAGCCTGGGCTGGAGGATAAAGCTTCAATGAAATTTGCAAGTTCATTTTGGTTTATATACCTGTTGGAGCTGAGACATTAAATGCAGACGGCTTTTAATCTAGGTATTTTAAACACTACTTGATACCGTGGACTAGTGCCACTCAACAGAGAGTACTTCAAGGACAGAGCTATCTCTGAACCAGAATAAGACCCCAGGAAAGCTGATTCAGCCCAGAGCATTTGGGACGGGGTTATTTTCTTTTGTTTCAACATTCACTTTTGACAGAACTGGCTTTTCTCTTCGCCCCTGCTGGAGAGCTAATAACTTCCTTCAGGTTCACCTTACTTCAGTCCCCCACACAGGCGAGTGCAGCTGACTCAATATGCAGGTATGTGTGTGTGCTCTATTTACATTGATTTTTATCAGTCATTTGTTATCAAGATATCGAGAGAGATGCCCTAAGAAAGCAAGCACAGGAACGGGTCAGGTAAGTTAGTTTGACAAAAAAAACAACATGGAAGAAATAACTATGGAGCAGAGGCTGCTATTCAGTATTTAGAGCAAGTCACAGGCAATACAAAAGGAAGATTACAGCCAAACCCTCTCCTGTCTCAGGCAGTGCTATTTGTTCCTGAGATTTCTAAAGATGTGTTCAATTCCTGCACACATCTGAGAGTTCTACAACTGTGGCTAACATTGAAAATAAATAATCCAAATCAGCTTGGCCATATTAACTGTGAAATCCACTTTACTAGTGAGATAGAATTTACTTCAGGCCATATAGGTCAATAGCTTTGGAGAGGGAATTCCAAAGATGAAGGCCCTTCATAGAAAATGCTCAGCCTTCAGACCTGTGTAGTTCTAAATCAGAGGGCTTAGCACCTCCAAGCCCTCCAGCTGCTGTGAGGGCAAACCCAGGAAAGAGGTGGTCATTGGATATAACCTAAATCCCCTCTCCGCTGCCTCTCCTCAACCCCTGAAACAGAATGCTGTTGAGGTCTGCTACCTTGATTCCCCTGAAAGCAAAGAGGCAACTCATGAGGTATGGAAGCCTGGAGGGAACAAAGGCAAGTGTGAACGTGTGTGAGCTCATACTTTGGCATGATGAAAAGTAGGTACTCTTCAAAAGGTCTGCTCTGTGGCAGAGGGGCTCGTTACTGAGAGAAGAGCTTCACTGCCCACACAAAGGCAAGTAGAGAGGGAAGGGGCTCAGTGAGGTTAGAATGCAGACAATATGGAACCAGAGATTGCTGAATCTTAAAATCTGCGGGCTACGAGCAAAGTAATTTAAAGATATTGGTAAGGGCAAAGAGCAAAGAATGGACTTGGCAGGAAGATGTGTTTTCCTGTTTACTATGTGCAGGTAGCTTTTGGAAATTTTAGTTGAAAAAAATTTTATCAGCCAAAATGAAAATGAATCTGGGGTAGGCAGAATAATGGCCCCTAGAGAGGTCTTCATTCTAATTTCCGGAACCTGTGGATATGTTAGGTTACGTGGCAAAGGGGAATTAAGGATGTAGATGGAATTAAGGTTGATAATCAGCTAAACCTAAAATATTATTCTGAATTATACTCATGGTCCTAATATAATCACACTGGGTGCTTATAAGTGGAAGAGGAAGGCAGAAGAAGGTGCTGGCTGTTGCTGGCTTTGAAGATGAACCAAGAAGGCCATGAACCAAGAACTGTGGTACCAGCAAGGAAGCAGATTCTCCCTTAGAGCTTCCAAAAGAGAACACAGCTCTGTCTATACCTTGCCTTTACTTCACTGAGCTCATGATCACCAAGTAGAAAATAATAAATTTGTGTTGTTTTCTGTCACTTAGTTGGTGGTAATTTATTAGAACAGCAATGGGAAACTAATACAGAGCCGAAGAGTTGCTTGACATGTAAAGGTGCAGTTTTTGCATTAAGCTTTGTCTGGGATGATGACTGCCAGGAAATCGACAAACACTTCAGGAAAAGAAAATGGGATTTGTTGCCTAAATGGAAGGCACGTTACTCTTTCTGCTTGGTTGGCTAGCTAGCATCCTGGTTTCATCTCCTGCATTTTATGTGGTAAACAGCTGGGAATGAGAATAACATTTAGCACTTATTATCCCAGGAGAACTAATTTTCAACACATAGTTGATCCTACACTGCTAGGTTGATCCTAAGGGACGACCTGTTAAGGGATCAACCATATAGCTAAAGGCCATTCGACCAAAGAATGGGACAGTCACCTGTCATCTTGAGTTTTCTGAACACTGGAAGCCCAGCTGGTGCAAAGTACTGCTCTCTGCACTCCTGGGGGTGGGGTGGAGAAGATGGTCCTGTTTTACTTTCATATCCAGGACAAGGTTACGGAAAAAACACTGGCTATACCACTTTCAAGGTCATTCAAAAAAGTCAGTGTTATAGCTAGAAAAGAACTCCAAGACAGGGAAAGCTGGGTTTCCAAATCACCAAAACACATTCACCTGAGAAATGAAAACTAAATTAAGTTTAGGTGGCAAAATGAGAATGGAAAAATGTACCTGAGATCAAATATCCAACGTGACCCTGCTTTTCTTTTAATTTAAATGACTCTTCATGCGACATGTAAGCTAAACTATTTAGAATTTGATCCATCTCTAAGAATGGCATATGTTTTTAAATATAATGCACTATTCACAGCACATGGCACATAACTATTCATTAATGATCTACATCCTTTCATAGACACTACTAAAGTTATTAGAAAAGACGGGAGAGAGACTAAGGTGGGGTTTATTAAAGATACTGTCTCGTTCATTTGCACCCCAATGATTCTTACTACCTGGTGGCCCTGTTATATTTTCAACAAGTGGCTAATGGGCATGGTCTGGTGCTGACTGAACTTCAGGACTGAGGAGGAGCGAGTGGGTGAGCCCTGGGGCGTGGTCTTCTCTGAATGAGCAAGCACATTTTCAACACAATTGGCTGCCTAATCGCGTGTTGCAAACTTGGCTGATGTATTTGGATGTGTAAGCAATTATGTTTCTGCTAAAAGCCCTGGTTGGTAATGCTTTTGTTCTCCATTTCTTACAACTGAACTAACAGAGGGAAGAAATTGTATGAAAATGGTTTTCAGTATGTTTTGTTTTGCTTTTTAACTTTTCTTTTCAAAACATTTTTCAATTAAGCTAGCCAATAGATCCACGGTTTATTATACCTACAAACACCACATAAAATAGATAACAAAGAGAAAAAGAAACACAGTGGGTAGTAAAAATAGTTTGGGTAATAAAACAACTTCTGATTAAAAAAAGCCTACATGTTTGCATTAAACTACATTATTTATGTGATTAATTGTACTGAGTATCTCTCTGTACTCAGCCTGTACTCAGCCACAGGATTGATTCTGAGTATTGAAGAGTAACACTGTGGTCCCTAACCTTAAGAAGCATCTGTTCAAGTAGGCCTTTCTACTGGCTAAATGTCTGAGTCACCTGAAATTTCATGAAATAATGCTGTTCATTTCCAAAAGAATGATAACCCAAAACCACAGGTTCTGAATATTTTGCTTTTCAATAACCAGTCCGTACCTTAGCATTCACTAAGATTTCTGCAGCCCATCTAACACATCATGTTGCTAATTAATCTCAAAACTGTTACCCATTAACTCACTGGGTGCTAAGAAAAAGTAGTCATGTTGTTGCCTCAACTCATTTGGGAAATTAGGCAGACCGCAAACAAACAAAAAAATTAAAAACAGCCGTATCTTTCACAGAAATACAGAACTCAGGTCTCTATAAACATTTGGGCTTGCAATCACTTCCTGCAGACATTGCACACAAAAGCACTTCAGAATTTCAACCTGAGAACTTATTCTTTTATTAAAATGTCTCCATGTGCAAAGCCAAACTCATGTTTCCTGTGTAAGCAGTTGTGGGAAACTATAAGCTCGACATTTGAATTCCAGCTCTTTTGCCAATTCTGCAACACTAGGGATGTCACTGTAGCCCTTTCCCATCTGATAAGTGGGATAGGAAATTTCTCCTATCACAGACTGGTTATGAGCATCAAATATGACATACGGGAATTGGCCAAGGAGAGTGCCTGGGCGCACAGAGAATCTCCGAAGACCCACATCTGAGTGAGGAACCCCGGAAACATCTAGCTTCAAAAATCAACAGGGCTCCACACCAACACTCACAGGCTTCGCAAACCAAGAGGGCTCTTAAAGGGCCCGCGACCCCCCTTGTGGACTCACCTGCCCAAAGGTCCAGCACAGAAGCAGCCAGTAGAGAAGTGATCAGACTGAGAGACATATTTGCTGGTCTTGGAGCATTGGTCTGGGGAGCAGGCGTCTAGTTTGGTGAGAATCCGCAGGCCCGCTAGGACGCCTTCCGAGGGAGCGGCTGCTGGGTCCCATCTTTCCGCGCACCACGTGCTGTGCTCCAGTGCGCAGGCGCCAACTTTTTTTTTTTTTTTTTTTTTCTATCCCTAAGCCTTATTAGTGAGTCGAAGTAAGTACGGACAGTAAGATTTTCAAAATATATTTGTAAACTCTGTCAAGAAGATTTCATGGCTTTACATGACAATGGAGGTTTAGTATTGAAGGTGATTGTATGAATTTCTCTGGTGTTCAGCATTAAAAGTATAGTTTACCTTATTGAGAACTGGTAAGATGATGTCACCTTGAAGGAGTTTTCAGGGCCATCCTGGCCTTTTGTATATCTGCATGACTTTGAAGTTTGGAGGTATCAATGAAAAGAATAACATTTAACATTCACTGTCACGCTTAGCAAATGAACATACACAATGAGCTTAGATTTTACTTTCGCTGAAATTCTTCCCAGTATAGTCAATTATTGCTCATAAAAATAAACACCAACTTCCTGATCTTGAAAGTGCTCTTACTCTCCTGGAAATAGCCCATGATTTTTGGAGGCACAGAAATCAACACAGTGAGTGTTCATGCAGACTTAGCTCTTACTTCCACTGCCAGACACTGTGACTAATTTTCTTGGTTGACTTTCTCATATCATATTCTTCCCTTTTGAGTCAGAGTAATGCCATGTATCACCAGGGCTTGGGCAGGGGTGTTTTGGATTGTATAAGATACAGACTGGGCTAAAAGCCCGGGATATATCAGGGGCTGACCGATAACCTCACCAGTGGGTGGTGATTCAAGTATAGGACGTAGGCCAGGAGTCCAAAAGGCAATCCTAAGCCCAGAAGATCATTCTTTCTTTTTTTTTTTTTTTCAACGTTTATTTATTTTTGGGACAGAGAGAGACAGAGCATGAACGGGGGAGGGGCAGAGAGAGAGGGAGACACAGAATCGGAAACAGGCTCCAGGCTCTGAGCCATCAGCCCAGAGCCCAACGCGGGGCTCGAACTCACGGATTGCGAGATCGTGACCTGGCTGAAGTCGGACGCTTAACCGACTGCGCCACCCAGGCGCCCCCCAGAAGATCATTCTTAAGGAAAGCAGAGGCAGGACATCCTCCCCATGAACAAACAGAGGCATAGTGGGAAAAACATGGGCAAGGATAAAAACCACCAACAGGGGTTATTGTAGATGTCAGGATAACCAGAATGTGTGTGTAGGGAGGAAGCTGTGCAAGCACAGGGAACTTCAGACACAAAGGCAGACTCAAGAGGGACAATTGTCACATTGAGGTTTGTGGTTTCTGGGGAAATGATTTGATGAAAAGCCAGAAGACTACTGAAGAAATTTTTATTTTCTCCTATACCAGGCCATATCTGGGAGGTCGAGATGTGGGAGGCTGAGAAGTCTGATGAGGCACTGAGGCAGGCAGAGCTTTCGAGTGAAAACCTGGTATGCCTGGTGACGAAGGACTCTGGGCTCCAGCAGCTGCTTGTAACCCATCCAAAGTGGGTTAACCACTGATTGCTCTCAGTTGTGTTCATGAAAAGGCTCTTTTCTTTCTTTCCACAATCAGCTCCTCTGCTAGGAATCTCTGTTTTGGTTAATGTCTCCAACGTGCTCCTCTAATAGGATGTTCAGGTTGAAGTATTCATCGAAAGATTGCTAAAGGGACTTTTTTGGGAGGGAGGGGGAGACGATTGCCTTTTGTGGGGAGGGATTGGAAGTTGTGCTAACTTCTCATTCCAAACCTAGTAAGGGGGCTTCTGGGAGACAATGCCAAGAACTTTTCAATGTGTTCCCTGAAGTTGGGAGACTGGAAGAACTGGTGCCTGACTCTTTAATAGACAAAATTTGGTCTGCATTGGTGAGAGAGCCAGTGTGGGGGTTAGTGGAGTCCTGCCTGACTATAGCAGTAAGAGGCTGGAAAAGGAGAGCATGTGGGCTTGGTGGAAGAATCAGAAAGCAACCACTTTGAATAAAGGCTTTCTAGTTATTGTTTTTGCCTCCCAAAAGGATTCCCCCTTAAAAAAAAAAAAAGTCAACTTATATATAAGCTAGGCCCAGAACGAACCTCCAAAGCAAGTAAGGGCTGGAGCTTCGTGCCTTTCCTGCCTCAACCCTTTCAGAACAATCCCCTAGCCACTTACATCTCCCTGGCCATTTTGATCCTGTTGACCAGAATGTGCAGCTGTGAGGAGGGAGATTGGCGGGGCTACGAAGCAGATGAAGGTAACCATGGTACTCACCCCATAACACAGCTGAAGCCCAAAGCAAAGCTGAGCTACAGGAGGGCAGAGGATGTCATTCAAAGTCAAGATCAGAGTTTTGACTAAAACATGAAACTGTGCTCTAAATGTCCTATCGGGGCATTTTGTGACCTCAAGTGATAATGGAAATGTTTACTACCAAAAAGTGAGCTGAGGAGCCATGAGACTTGCCCAAGTTCTAATCTGGTACAGCAGATCATCCCACTAAATAAAGCTTAGAAAGTGACCAAAATGAATTAACTACCTTTTCATTATACATTTGTAGTGATTGCTATTCAATTTACGTTTCATACACTTGGTCACCTAAGTTGGACATCCAAGAAACACCCTAGACTCCTCCCTTTTTCTCATCTTCCACATTTACTCTGCCAATCAAAACCTAGAGATTTTACTTGTGAAATGTTTTAACTTATTCCTTCGTCTTCATGCTAAACTCTGCTTCGGTTGAGGTCTTCATCAAACTGACTATGTTTCCTTAACTGAATCTGAGCCTCTATGTCCCCATTAAATATGCTTTGAAAAGTACAGCAATTCCAAAGAGAAAGAGTTAATGTTTTATATTGACTTCCCAACTGGACTCTTAAAAAGAGAAAGAGAAAGCTCAGTGAGGCATAGGAGGTATAAGCCATAACAATACATTGGAAAGATAATCAATGGACCACCCTCTCCATCACATGCAGGTAGAAAGAGGTGATGGTACTACATTTTTTTCAACCTAATTCATATTCGTATCTCTTTTTCTTTATATTCAGGTCTTTTCCTATTTTATTTGTAAATTCATTACCTGTTTGTCAGTTGACAGGCAACCTGAGTTGGGCTGAGATCTTGATCTGAGCTAAAGTTAGACGCTCGGCTCCCTGAGCCACTCAGGTACCTTGAGAGAGAGAGAATCTTAAGCAGGCTCCACACCGCCCAATGCAAGGCTCAATCCCACAACGCTAGGATCATGACCTGAACTGAAATCAAGAGTCAGACTCTCAACTGACTGAGCCACCCAGGCATCTCAAGAGTCGGATATATTTAATAATACCAAACCACAGAGCATTTCTTTTTTAAAAAGGAAAACAATGGGAGAGAAAGTGAATAACATATTGATGTTGAAAAGTCAAAATTTTAAATGTTATCTATTTCTTCTGTCCCACGATAACAGCCATAATGATACTACTAACATTCACTGAACAGTTCTCATGTACTGGAATACTCACGGTCACTTTATTCTCCTAAATAGGATATTTTCTTACATATTCTTACAAATAGGATGCAGGCTTATTGAGGGTAAGGCTCTCTCTTGGACTTTGTTCATGGCTATGCTCTCCCGGGCCTCAAGCATGGTCGGGTTTGTCATCGACACCGAATAAATATTTGTTGAATAAGTGAGGGAATGGACTCATTGGGCCTTCTCTCACAAAGCCCTTTGAGGTAGGCATGTTCATCGCACTCATCTGACAGTTCATGAACCTGACCTACTGAACCATGAGGCCCTCAGGCTTCTTCCAGTGGCCTCTGCATCTACTCAGACTAGCCTGTGATGACTTGCCCTCTGGCTCTCATTGTTGGTTCTACTTCTTTTTACCGTTTATTTATTCATTCAGTGTGACAGAGAGAACACGTGTGTGCACACGCATACAGGTGTGCGTGCTAGCGAGAGAGGAACAGAGAGAGAGGTAGCGGGAGAATCCCAAGCAGGCTCCATGACCATGAGATCACCATGAGAGCATGACCCGAGCCGAAATCAAAAGTCGGATGCTTAACTGACTGAGGCACCCAGGTGCCCTGCTCTACTTCTTTGTCTAGTTCCTGTCTCCCTCACAGCACTTTCAATGCAAAAAGGCCAAGCCAGCAGCTGTGACCCACAGCTGTAGAGCCAATTAGTGATGAAGATACTTAGGAGCCAAGATTTGTGATTCTGAGTCACCTAGTCTCCTCATTCCAAGCCAGCTTGCCCCAACCAGAACAAAGAACTCATTATTTCTTGAAGCTGGATATTGATTAGCTCTTGAAAGCTGTGCACTTTTGCTGGGTTTTTGTTTGTTAGTTTTAACCACTGAAAAGATAATTACTTAGGTCATGATTACTAAGTTTAGTCATTAGGTTTAGATTTTTTTTTAGGTTTATATTTGTAATAAAGTGAATCAGATGATAGTAAAGCTGAAAGAAACTTTCACGGACATTGGTGAAACACTTTTTTTCCTAAACATATGAGCAAACTGTGACACAAAGGGAGAGGGAACATGTTCAAGGTATTCCACAGAGTCAGTGAAAAAAATCACAGGAAGACATTAAGCCTCCAGAGACCTAGTCCCATGCCTTCCACATCCATGATTTAGGCTGGCTGCCTCGTCATGGGGTTCATCTTTCATGCATTTGATTCAACTACACACCAATTTTAGAGCAGGACACGTCAAGTTGGATGAGACCAATGATTTTCTTCTACCTATTATGCTTTTTTGAAAACTGGCAACAGGAAAAAATATGTGGCAGTTTGCTACCTACCACTTAGTACTGGAATGACTTTTATGCTCCCCTATTACATGTGTTCTGTAAGGTCCTACACAATTCTCAAGTCAGAACAGGCTCACATCCCACAATTCTGTACCCAGAAAAGGATATTAGAAATTGAATGCCCACTAAGGGGATACAGAATTTTATGAGGTCCTTATATAACAAACACCTTAAGGGGGGTGCAGGAAGAGGTGAGTGGAAAGAAATTCAACTCCGCAATATAAATAATATGTTTGGACAAGTACATTGAGAACACAGTGAAATCACACTCCTAACCCAGCACCTTTCAAGGAAAGAAATCCTTGCCAACACTTCACCTTAATACTGCCTGACTTGAGGAACCCGTGGCCCAGTGGAAGGATGGTGAGGAAGCAGAAAATTCTACTCTGAAGGAAACCCTGAGGTGGCTCAGGCCATCTGCCACCCACAGCCAGAAGCTGCTCTTACATACGATTGCCCTAGGATAGTCCGTTGAGAGGGTCAAAATTGAGTCTGTTCTGTCTATTTGATATGGATTTACTGTGACCATCACTGTTGGTTTCTTGATTGGGAAGAGAGTCTATTTTCCTTAGGGCCTAACAACAGGCAGCACAGGGGAAGGTGGACAGAAACTGTGTGCTGATGAGTGGGGACTGGCATGGCAGGCTGTGGGATCTTATGAGCTACACAGTGTTCTCCATAATCACCAGAGCAAGGGCTTCAGGAATCAGAGTTCCAGAGACTGGGATAAAAGAGATTGGATCCAGAGGCTACTGTTGTAACACATACTCGTGTCGTCTACCCCTCCATCCAGATGGGGTCTAAGAAACATGGTTAGATAAACACGACGAAGGGCAAACTGAGACTTTTCATTAAGGTAGCACTTCGGGGGTTCTCATGTAATAGGTCTTCCAAGTCCCTTCATTTAGAGGAGAAGCTGAGCTGAAAAAATGCATCAGAATGAGTATTAAATCAACATTCAATAGTGGCAGATAAGGAGAATATATGTGAGAACCAGGTGTCAGAGACTGGAAACAACCAAAACGTTGGATTCTTTAATGAGACTCACACAGATTTTCATGGCTGTTGGGAAACAAGTTTGACCTATAGAAGTATTTTAAAATTTATTTAATTCTATGCAATCTTATTCCTTTATATTCACTTTGAACTGAATTCCATTATCAAAGAGGTCAAAACTATAAATCAATGTGTGGCATTAGTAGCAAGCTTTTGATATTATTACAAGACTTTTAACATCTAGGTCCAATATCTCCAGATGAAATGTTTCTATTGAGATTCTGTTGATTTGGTTTCTTGCAGATTAGCTGTTTAGTTGTCACTTCTCTGATGATGGGCAACCAATAGAGCATCTCTATGTTGTTGTAGATTTCAATTCCAAGGACTCTCAGCTTGGTGCTTACTCAAATTTTTGAAAAAAGTTTTCAATTTTTCCCCCCAAAGTTTTTTTCTTTTTTTTTTTGGCTCTGGAGACTCTGTGAATATATGATCATAATAACTCTATATTAGGAGAAATGTCATTTTTAAATTTTATGACTTTTCCCCTAAGATGTCTTGTTAATTTTTTTTAGCACATTTTATCTAAAAGGATTGAGAGCTTTTAAATGTTGCATTTTCTATAGCATCATTTATATGTATATTTAAAGGATAATTAAGCAGGAGAGGCAGGTCAGGTGTTCGCTCCCGTGTGTCTCATGCCCCATGATACTAAAGATGTTGCCTGCCTTTGGAGGTAGGAAGAGAGTGGTGGCTCAGGGGCTTGGCCTCAGATCAGCATCCTGTGTAGTGTTACAGGAACATGCTAGCTGCTCAGTGCAATCGCCCCAGGGCAATAGCAAATTGTTACTGAACACACAGATCAATCTGCAAGGGATTGAGAAGAGAACCACAGAGCTAGTCAAGTTTCAAACTGATGACCTCTTCTATTTTATAATTGTGACATGAAGAGGTAAACAATTACATATCGTGTCAGGTACGTAGCAGGTACATTTTCTTTAGCAACTTTTTGAGTATGTCTTCTCCTTTCTTAGCACCCTACCCTCTACAAGTGAATGTTCTCTGTCAAACCTTTTGACCTCACTGATCCTCAAATATGAAGACAGGACAGTCATTTCTCTTACGTAGATGTTTTTATTTTCTACAGGAGCATGGAAAACTAAAGACCCATGAATTTGAAAGATCAGATCAGCTTCAACTTTAGGAGACTGGAGGATATTTATTTCAAAGACTCTCAACCAAACCTTCACATAAGAGTGTGGAATCAACAATATACATTTAGGGCTTAAAGTTATGGTTTTATTTCTAAAGTATGCATGTGTATGCATACTGACTTAACACATCAGCCTCAATACAAGAGGCAAATTCCCCAGAAAACTATAAACTCTTTACTCACTACTGATCTTTCCATTTACTTTTCATTCACATTGCTCCTCTTTGTGTTGTTAGTGACTGAATATAGAGAGTGAAGGGAATATACATCAAATTGGGGGTAAACCATACTTTATTATCTCTTAAAATTTTTTGTATGCAAACTAATGTTTGTTTGTTTGTTTGTTTATAGGCCAAGCATATGAGAGCATGCGCAAGTGTGGGATGGGCAGAAAGAGAGAGGAGAGAGAGAATCCTAAGCAGGTTCCCTGCTGTCAGCTCAGAGCCGGGCATGGGGCTGGAACTCACCGACCGTGAGATCTTGACCTGAGCTGAGATCAAGTCAGATACATAACTTACTGAGCCATCCAGTTGCCCCTGTACGCAATTTAAAAACTGAATAATGGTGGGGTACCTGGGTGGCTCAGTCAGGTGAGCGTGCGACTTCAGCTCAGGTCATGATCTCATGGTTCGTGGGCTTGAGTCTCGCATCAGGCTCTGTGCTGACAGCTCAGAGCCTGGAGCCTGCTTTGGATTCTGTGTCTCCCTCTCCCTCCCCCTCCCCCACTCACTCTCTCTCTCTCTCTCTCTCTCAAAAATAAATAAACACTAAAAAAAAAAAAATCCAAAACACCTGATTAATGGCAAAAAGATGTAGTTTAGGTTCTTTTCTGTCATTGGCACTTAAATGTTAGAATTTGTCTGAATATCATTTTATAAAAGATTTGAAACAGTAAAGACTTGAAGACTTAGCTTTGATTTCTCCTGCCTGGAGAAAATGTTTAGAATGTGACTTGCCACCTGTATTTCTCTTCTGTTCAGTTAGATTTAGGTTGCCATATCGTTATTATTTTTAACTTTAACAAAATAATTTAGTGACCAGCCTTTTTCACAAAGCTGCTGAATCCTCCATTGATGCAACACAAGGTATCTGGGCACCACAGCATTTTAAACTATAGAGTGACATGAGTCTGAATTTAGATAAGTACAAAACGTTTGCTGAGTAAGTTTTACTTTTTTTTTTTTTAAATCATTGGTTTTAATCTGTAAATTTTTCCTCCTGTATCAGAGCAGAGAGAGTGTAAGGAGTGGATTCACACCTTGT